>NC_142025.1:7687017-7846303 GCF_049901735.1 Notechis scutatus | reverse complement strand
CGACCGAAGGCCTCTAACTGAATGACAGCTAAGGCTCCTGTTCCTAAGGAGCAGACAGAACACTAAGGCAGATATCACACTTCAGTTGAGCAAACCTGCACGTGATTTCTCCTGCAGTGAAAAATATGCACACCCAAAGGAAGCAAGTCGATTGGGGTTATTTGATCAGTCTGTGTTGCTCAGTTGTGAAGATTGGCTGAGATAATGTGGTAAGGTTTGTGGGATCTCAGAGCTCCATATAAAACTGCAGTAGGGTTGAGCTTCTGCAGAATTTTCTGCTAGTTGAAGAAAGAAAGGGAAATGGAGAGGTCCTCCAGGACGTTGTTTTTGCTGTTGTTCCATCTGACTCTTCACAGCCCCCTGGTCCATAGCATGCCAGGCTTTCCTCTCCTCCACTGTTTCCGAGATTGATCAAATCCACGCCCATTATGCTGATAAAAGTAAGCCTCTCATCCTCTGCCATCCCCTTCAGTCTTTCCCAACATCGGGACCTTTTCCAATGAGTCCTCTCTTCTGGACAAAGTATTTGGGCTTTAGCTTCAAACCCTCAAGGATAGAACAGCAAAGCTATTATTTCCAAAGAAGAAAAAGTAGCTTGGAGTCAAACTTTGGAGTTCCTTGGGTTGTTTACTTGTAGACATTTCTTTACCCAGCTAGGTAACCTCATCAATGCTAATGAGTATGGGGTTTGCTCTCTGTTTATATACTGTAGCTTGCCTTGAGAGAGTTGCTAGAGGTATGGCTTTCTCCTTGGTAGATCCCTGATTAGGGTATTGTTTTCTGCCTAATTATTTGGCTGGTATTTATCACTGCTTCTCTGGATGCATTTTTTTTTGTTTCCTTCTTAGTCTCTTTTGAATAATATAAATATGGTTTCTTTCTATGTGTGTGTTGATGGCTAATTTGCCTGAATGCCAAACTCCAGAAGTTCTGTAGCATTTTTGGATTTGGTTTAGTCAAAGATGCTCTCAGTCTGTCTATGTGTGGTGGGATTAAGGAATTTTCATTGTGTCTTTTGACTGCTGGTTGGTGTTCATGGACACACTCTTCAAGTCTTCTCTCTGTCTGTCCAACATAGTGGCTGCTAGTGTTACAGTCCATAGATTTTATGTTGTAGATCAGGGGTTCCCAACCACCGGGCCACGGACCGGTACCGGTCCGTGGAGCACTCTGTACCAGGCCGCAAAGGAAAAAATATAAAAAAAATGGCGGCTTTCTTCGCCTTCGGTGAATGCTGCTGGGATCGGGGATCAAGGACACAAATGAGAGAAGGGAGGGAGGAAGCAACCAAAGCCTGTACTGCTCTCTGGCTCAGTGGCTTGGCTTCCTCCCGCCTCGTTCCTCTCTCAGTCGCTCTCTCGCTCCTCCACCAGCCCAGGAAGAAACTGCTTCAAAGAAGCCGGGGGTGTGGCTTTTCCTGTCGCGCAGCTCCTCCGGCACCCGTTCACCCCACCCCGCCGCCAATCAATCCAGGTTCAATCCAGTGCTCGTTCTGCCTGCCTGCCTGCTTCGTTTCTGGTAGTTTCGGAGCAGCTTCGCTGAGAATAATAACTATTCGCCTCTTTTTCTCAGCCGAAGCTGCTCGAAACTACCAGAAACCAAGGCAGGCAGGCAGGCAAAATGGAGCACTGGATTGAACTGCGGGGGCGGGGCGGGGCGGGGGGTGAACGGGCGCCGGAGGATCCGAAACCACCAGAAACGAAGGCAGGCAGGCAGAACGGAGCACTGGATTGAACCGCGGGCGGCGGGCGGGCGGGGGTGAACGGGCGCTTCGGAGAAGCTGTGCTCCGAAACCACCAGAAACGAAGGCAGGCAGGCAGAACGGAGGATTGAACCGTGGGCAGCGGGGTGGGGGTGAACGGGCGCTTTGGGGAAGCTGCGCTGACAGGAAAAGCCACCCTGCCGGCTTCTTTGAAGCAGTTTCTTCCTGGGCTGGTGGAGGAGTGAGAGAGCGACTGAGAGGAACGAGGCAGACACCTGAGGGATGAGGCTGAGGGAGGGAGGGAGACACCTGAGGGATGGGGCTGATGAAGGCAGGGCCGAGAGGCGAGGCTTCTCAGCCGTCCTGCAGGGACTATCTGTCGCTCAGGGTTGCAATGAGGAGGCATTGGCGTTCCCTGAACTTGGTGGTTTGCTGGCAGACGTTTTATTACCCGACTAGGTAACAACATCAGATGTTACCTAGTCAGATAATGAAACGTCTGCAAGCAAACCACCAAACTCGACACCCCCGGTCCTTGAAAAAGTGTTTCTGAGTGAAACTGGTCCCTGGCACAAAAAGGTTGGGGACCACTATTGTAGATGATGTCTGTTTTTTCTTCTTCTTTGGCTATTGGGTCTTTTGGCTTATTTAAGATGCTTTTGAGGGTTTTAGATGGTTTGTGGTTGATGGCTGGTTATTGTTTCTGTGATGTTTAAATATATGTTAATGTTACCCATTTCAAATCTTGTGTTGGCTGTACTATAGTGTGCTGACTGGGACAGCCCTTTTCAATAAAGTTGCATGGATACCCCTTTTGTTAGAAGATGTTGTGTAGGCAGTTTGCCGTCTCTCTAATTTTCTGGCTGAATATAGAGACAGGTAGTTAAACACTACAAAGGCTTCCATACGAAGTTTATTTATTGGATTGTATTAGGCATCCTTAAAGTATAACTCACAGTTATGTTGAGATTCATCTAATGTCCAATCTTTGCATTGTCGTCTTCATAGTGTGAAAAGCTGGTTATCTTCATCCCATAATGATACAGCAAAGGAAGGCTCCAGCACGATGCTGGGGTCCAGGTAGGAATGAACAAAGCTCCCCCCAACCCAACTAGAGGTCACTTCAGTGACCAATCAGGATTACAGATGTGACCACATGACATGAACTACATCTCCCATGAGGCATTAACTACATTTCCCATAAGGCATTCCCTTAAGGGGACAGCTCTCATTCCCAAACTAACTATATACTGTTTAACCAACACAGGCAGTCTGTTTCCCTTTTCTGGTATTCCAGGCCGTTGCAAGGTATTTATCTGAATTATGTTATTACAAAGCTCTTCTTGTGGGAGGTTGGGTTGTTACTTTGATAATGAAGCACTTGGTTTGTGTGAGTGGTTTTTTGATAGACTTGCATTTCTAATTTGCTCTCATTTCCTCTGCTCATGAAGGTATCTAAGATACTGTTTTCTCTTTTCTTTTTGAATTTTATCCCTTTGAACACACTGCTGATTGTTTCATGTGTCTTCTTTAGTTGTTCCTTTTTTTATTATGACAAAGACAAATGCTTTTATTGTATGTGTGGGAGTACAATAGTGTCTAGATGTTGCTTTATACTAGTCTCTGCTATGAAACCTGAGAATGTGATTCCATGGGTGTTCCTCTCATTTGTTATTATATCTGTACATCAAACTGAAAATAGGTAGTGATGCAGAGGTGAATGAAGTCCATGATTCTGGCTATTTCAATCTTTGTGTATTTGGTATGTTTGGGGTGGGGTTATTGCATAGTACTGCTGCCATGGATTCTTTCACTAGTTCTGAATTTATGGGCATGACGAATGACATAAAATGAGGCCATGGTTTCATCTTCTTTTATTTTGGGTCATTGATTTCTGGAGGCACTGTAGGGGAAGAGTACTGACTCCTCTGTATGAAATGTCCAAACTTATGTTGTAAGTTGGAGTCCCTGTTATTGATAGAATTGGATGAAAAGGTATGTTGGAGTTGTGTAGTTTTGGGCCTCCATAGAAGTGTGGAAGGATGGATCCACTACTTTTCATCCACTGTTGTTCTTATGATTTTCTCTTTCTTGGGTGATTGAAGGTTTTCATGAGCTGGTTGCCCAACATCTAAATTAGGTTGGTATTCACTGGGATGTAAGTTTCTCTATCCATCCCCTAATCCTTTGATTTATTACACTATGTATATTAGAGTTGGTTCAAATAGCCATCAAACAGCCATCAAACAGCCAAAATTGGTTATTGGTTATTCCAAAATGTCTAAAATAGGCCTTTGAAGACTTAAATTCATTGCTAAACATTGTATGAATTAAACCAGGCACTCTGCTTTATTCAGTAAACCATGGATCGGTTAACAATGAATAAATATGTCTTTAAAATAAGGCCATTTTGAAGCAATGGTACAGAAGTACCATTCATTGAAGATTGACAGTATGATTGTTCTTTAATAATAATTAATGTTTTTACATTTTAGAAAATACATTCAGACTCAAGATAGGCCAACCAACAATGGCATTTTCATCTACAGTGGCTTGAATGGTGCCGATATTCAACAAAATAAAGTCCCGACCTCTGCCAGCTTTTAAGACATAGGCAAGGAAGATATTGACTTCCTTCTTACATTACTGACTTCCTTCCTCTTGCCTCTTGGCAATAGGTAATAATTTTGGATAAATCTGTTTCCCCCGTACTTATCTTTATTCCTTGTCCATCAAGGAACATCAATCAATTTGGTCCATTTGACAAGTTCTTATATCTTTGCTTTGTCCTATTCTTCTTTTTCTTTCTTTGCTAAGAAAGACCCACCATCTGTCTTCCAAACCGTTAATCAAAAGAGGTATGCATAGCCTTTCTTTTGAATTATTCATATACTTTCTTATGGACAGAATTTAGATTCTGAAGGGGACTAAGTAGTGGGAGCTCAGAGGACAAACGGAAGAGAAATAAAACAGGAGAACAATGCTAAATGATCAGCATGATGTACTCCAGTTATGAAAAAAATCAAGAGATTCAAGAACAATAAATGTTTATCAATAAAATGTTCTCAAGTTGATCTTGAGTTCTGGTGACTAGTCCTTGCTTCCTTCCCTCTTTCCTTCCTTCCCTCCTTCCCTGATCTGGTCTGCTCTGATCTGGTCTTCAGCTAGAATTTCTGTCCAAGCATTGACTAGGAATGTTACTTAGCTTTTTTGAGTTCAACCAAGGTCAGATAAGTGCTATCCTTAGCTGAATTTATCAATAATAAACATCCATATTAATTTCCTACAAATTTAATTGTCTTACAAATGTCACCATCACCACCAAATTTCTGTGTAATTATATGCTGAAGGTATTGTTCCATTGCTCCTTTTATTAAAAAATATATATAAAATTCTTGTATACAGAAAAAAATATTAGAAGAAGTTGTAAAGTTACAGCATGTATACCCAAAAGAATGACTTCCTGAAAAATGCAAAAAGGTTTTCTGCATGTATTCAAGAGATATCCACAGGGTATGAGTTTTTTTAAAAAAAAACATGATGATTGATGCTTCCCCATTTTTTAAGGTCAAATACCATCTCATAAAGTAAAAAAAAAAAGTCAAAATGGGTCATAGCTGCCACAGTGTGATCAAAGCCCTTTCTTTTTTATGGACAACAGGCAAAGCTTTGATCACATCTTGGTGATTGCCATCTTGACTTTTTGAGCATACCTTATGGCTACTACTAAGATATTACTTCTTTCAGAGGATTAACTGGATGGAGATTGTGTGTGTGTGTGTGTGTGTGTGTGTGTGTGTGTTATGGAGAAAAAGCATATGGTACGGAAACATAGATTTTTATAATTATAATAATAATAATGTGGGCATAGAATGATAAAATCCATAGACAACAGAAGAGGTATAATCCTGTCTGGAATTGCACAGTATTGTGAACCTGTTCTTTCTCCTTTCTCCTGAAAAATGCTTCCATGAGAGAGAATTCTTTCCTATCTTCCTTGTTTTGTTTTCTGTTATTTTTTCTGTTAATTATAGGTTGCAAGATACAAAGCAGTTTCTGAAACCTAACTTTCAATGTTGTTTGCAAAGACCAAAAAATATGACATAATTAGGATGGCATAAAATTCTGATTTGAGAATCAGAATTCTCAACTCAGCTCAAAAATTATTTATCAAATCCCCACGTTGAATTGACTTTCTGACTCCTTACAAGCAATGTTAAATCGTTGAATTCGATTGGATCAACTTTCTGAGCCAAGTCAACCCCATTTGGCAATGTAATTCCAAGTGTCAATTCAGTTTTCCCAAATAAATCACCCTCTGAACCAAATCAGCTTGAATATTGAAAGCAATGAGAAGCTGATTCAGGCACTACTAAAATTTCTTTAGCAAGGACTGGAGACCTTGGCCAAAAAAAGATGCCATCAAGGTTAAGAATGCTGGATCTGTGGTCTGCATCATAATAAGTAGGTGAAGCTTTTCATTTAAAAGACCGTAAAGCTGTCTTTCCTGAAATTATAGGGACACCAAGCAATACGGATGATAAAAATAAAAAGAGGAAGAGCAGAATATTAAAAGTTTTATGCAGCAGAGAAGTGTGCTATGATGAGATTGCAACTTTTTTAATTCCTAGGATAAAGTCCCAGGACTGTAGGAGACTATAACTACAGAGAAGAAAGACCAGGGGTGGAAAGGACTCCCAGCTTTGGAATTCTCCTGTCATGGTTGTAAACCTCCACAGTCCTTGCAAAAAAAACAAAAGGGATGGGGAGTCCTTTTTGATGGGGGGATACTGGAACAGTTGGCCCTGAACATCGTTTCCCACAAGGTGCACAAACATTATACCTCTGCATTTTGCTTTGCATTAAAATGAAACACAGCCAGCTTTAACTTTTCAGACTAATAGGAAGGCTTTAGTTGATCTTCTCAGATTCTGTTTCTATTGCTCTATGTACAGGTAGTCCTTGATTTATGACCATTCAGCAATCATTTGAAATTATGGTGGCACTGATCAAAGGGACTTAAGACCTGTGTCCAAAGTTATAGCTGGGTCCCCATGATCGTGTGATAAAAATCCAGGCACTTGGCAGCACCCTACTCTTCTTCACTTTCTCCAGTTGCTGACAGGCCTACCCAATCTATGCGAGGCAGATGCCCTTCTTACCAAGGCCACCTTGCTCCCTTCTCCAATATGCTCCATTCTCATGACCCTTCAGAAACCTTCCATCTGCAAATAATGTGAAGAAGAAGTCTTCCAAAGCACCACAAGAATGAGCTCCATTCTTTACTTGCCAACCACAATTCTGGTCCCAGCTCTGGTCTTAAGCCAAGAACTATCTCTACGTACATATATATTTGAGGCTTAGAGTTAGTGTTGACTCCTAGCGATTGTCTGGATAAATCCCTGCAGATTTCTTGAAAATATTTCAGAAGAGGTTTCCATTGCCCCTTCCTAGGGCTGAAAGAGGTAGACTGGCCTGAAGTCACCCAGTTGGCTTCGTGCCGAAGGCAAGGTTAGAACTCATAGTGTCTCAGTTCCTAGCTAATACCTTAACCACTACACAAAACAGGCTCTCTACTACTTGTAGTACTACTTAATCTACTATTACTTGTAGATTAATTGAAATTTGGAAAATAATTTTATTTAAAGCAAGAATGCATAAAATAATAAGAGTATTCCTAGTAGCCTTCAGGTTCCAAATAAGTTTTCTTTTTATTGCTGCCGGTTCTTATTTTCTTTCAACTGATTTAAGGTATATCTTCTTTTTTCACATGTGTACATTTGCATTTTTTAATCAAGTGTCTTCAGGTATATTACAGTAGTGGGTTTTTAACCATGTTTTTTTTAACTATAATGGCAATTGTTAACGCTATGAACTCACTTTTAGTGGGAAATAGTGTAGAAATGTCTTAAATAAATCAATTCAGAAGATGATTTTGTCTCAGCTCAACCAAATTCACAGGATTGTAGCTGCTGGGATAAAATGAATAGAAATCCCCATGGAACCTCCTGGAGAAAAGGTAAAATATAAATCTAGCATATATTAATATTTTAACTATTCTGTTAAGCAATTCCTGCTCTTTATACTTTGCACTCCTTTGTTCTCAAGTTCATGTCTGTTTTTTAGATTGGGGTTGAAACTTTCTGGAAATTGCCAAGGGGAAGCTTTTATTTTGAACACCTTGTATACATTTTTTTAAAACCAAATAAAATTAATAAAATATTTATCCCTATTTTGGCAAATTTAGCCAGGTCTTCCTACCTCATGCGAAACAAAGTTTGTGCAGTTTCAAAGGCCTCTTGTGTTGCAATGTACAACTGTTACAATAAATGGACGCTAAATGTTGCAATGGTCAATCTTGTAGAAGTGCTGGATGGACAGTTTGGTATTGCTATGTGATAAAGTGCTGACTGTGTGGAAAAATACTGGCTGAAGAAACGAAAGTTATGTGGGAAAAGAAAGTAATTGGGCAGGGCTAAGAGTGGAGGTGATAAGACCCCAGCAATGGTATAGTTTTTGCATTAGCATAATTATGTAGAATACCTTATAAGGAAAATTTCCTTGTTCCTGCTATGACGCTTGCAAGCAACCTAATAAAAGGAGGTACCTGCCCTTTGTTCAGGGCCTTCATCCCGAGTAAACATTGTGTCCGTGTGTTTATTTATTTACCATGAGAGGCCCAGGGCTCTGAACTCAGACCCTGCCGTCGCCAGGGTGTGGGCAGCAAAAAGCCACAACTGGTGACCCCAACGTGATCCTTCATGACGTGATTCTTCACAGCACGACTTCCAGGAAGAAGTGTGCTGCCCTGACTCCCATCTTACGCACCGGAGATCGGCCAGCACATCGTAAGTATGGGTGCCCCACTTTCCAAGACTTTGTCCAAGCATTTGGACGAGCTTCACTCCTTAGTCAGGAAGGCGAATCACTTGCAGAAAGCTAACGGAATTACTATCTATCCTCTCTCTCGCAAAAATATTACCTCCTTTCTCCTTTATCTCCAAAAACATTGCCCCGCTTATCCAGAAGGTGGCACTCTTAAACAATCTATTTGGGAAAAAATAGGAAAATACATTCACGAGCCTCCACGAGTCCCCCCCGAAAATTCTTTATGCCTGGAGAGCTCTTATGACTGCCATCAACATTCTTTATCCCCCCTCTGAATCAATCTCTAATCCAATTCCCTCTGAATCAATCTCTGACCCAATCCCCTCTGAATCAATCTCTGATCCAATTCTTGATCAGACTTCGGATCAGACTTCTCCGTCTCCTAAAAATCCCCTGCCTTCTTTGGCAGAAACTTCCACACCTTCTGCTCTGTATCCTGCTGCCCCTTCTTCCCCTCCCCTCCTCCCTACAACCCACCTCACATTCCTGATGTTAACCCTATCAAATCCAATGATTCTCCTGCCTCCTTGCCTTTACGTAATACCTTCAGGAGGCACTGATTCAAGGAAAATAGATCCGGAGGACCTCTCTTGTTTTCCTATGGTCCTCCAAGCCCCGGCAGGTGGTGGAAATCCTGCCCCTCAGTATGTCCCTATGGAGTGGGATCTCATGAAAGAACTCAAATCCGCCACTGCCAAATATGGCCTTAAGTCACCCTATGTTAGAGCCTTGTTAGAAAACATTTCTAATAATCATAATATTCTTTTCTCTGAATGGCAAATGATGGCTTCTATGCTCCTAACATCTCTGTTACAATTCACAATCTGTAACAAAGTCTTTTCGGGTCTCTGATGTAGGTGTCATCCAAACGGCTGAGTGGCCGGACGATTGGCCTTTGCAAACTGCCCCAGCCGTTCGGGGACTGCCTACCTCCAACCCTTGGTTCTTCCATTACATACTAACCTGTGGGGCCGTGATCTTATGTCTCAACTTAACACAAAACTCATTATTGATTAATGGAATCTTTTGCTAAAACTCTACCATGTGTCAACACTATGTAAATAATGTCTTGCTACCCTATTGTTCTGCTTTTCCACAATTTCTGGTGTACTTGAGAAGACAGGAGTGGGAAGCTAAGATTGTTTGTTGCACGTAGATTTGATGATAAAGATGAGGAAGGAAGTGGAAGAAGGAAGGAGAGAGATGGTTTGTGGATGTGTTGTTTGGAGAAAGGAAGTGGAAGAAGGAAGGAGAGAGATGGCTTGTGGATGTGTTGTTTGGAGGAAGGAAAGAGGCTTTGAAGAGGCCTCTGGAGTTATTGGAAACCTGAGGAAAAAGAGAAAGATGAGTTGGAAGAGGAAAGATGTGTGTGCAAATTGAGAAGGATGTGCGTGTCTGTGAATACAATGAGGGGAATTCTGGATGTTTGAAAGTAAACAAGAAAGCAGCAAGGAAAAAAGAAATGGGAGGGCGACCCCTAGTGGGCTGGCCTTTCCAGAGAACATAGATTGATTTCACCAAAATACTAGAGAAAGGGAGGGGCAATACCAGCCCATCGCTTTTCTGAGTAAAACTCTCTGTCTTTACCTTCTCAACCCACTCTGGTTCAACTTCAGCAATATCTGGGTACCATAAACTGGGCCCGACCTTTCCTGTCTTTAACCACTGATATTCTTTCTCCATTGTTTGAAGCCCTTACTTAGGGAAAAAGCCACAACTGGTGACGTCACCGAGCCAAGGCTTTGCTCGGTCATGATCTTCAAGCTATACACATTCCTTTCAAACTCTCTCAATGGGACCCCCTTTTTCAGACGTCAGATGTATTGCAGGACGCTCTGGAGAATTGGATTGGTCCCATCTCTTGCCATCTCCCTTCTGACCCTCGTTTGCAGCTAATTAAAACGGTACCTATTACCTTTTCCTCTCCAGTAGTTACTTTTCCACTAATTCAAGCCATCACAGTTTTTACTGATGGCTCTAAAACTCATGGTGCTTGTGTCTGGTATGATCAAGCTAAATGGCACAAGCAACTGACAAAGCCCCAATCATTGGCACAGCAAGCTGAATTAGCTGCTTTTAACTTAGCCTTGGAGACATTTCCTGAGCAACCAATTAACATCATAATGGATAGTCTATATGTCTCCCAATTGGTCTTGCACATTTTTGAGGCATATCTGTCTCCTTCTATACAACCATCATTAATGACACTGTTGCTTCAGCTGCAAATGCTCATTCAATCTAGGACCCATCCTCTATTTGTAGCCCACATATGTAGTCATCAACATCTCCCAGGTTTCCTTTCAGAAGGGAACCAGGTAGCTGATACTGCTTGTAAAGTACTTTCCATCAATATTAAGATGCCTCAACCTTCCCCTCTAACAGCAGGGGAAAGTCATAGTTATTTTCATCAAAACAAAAAGGCTCTGGTTAAACAATTTGGTATTTCTTTGGAAGAAGCAACTGCAATTATACAACAATGCCCCACTTGCAGTTTGCAAGCAAAAGCCCTTCCTCAGGGGACTAATCCCAGGGGCGTAGAGGCTTGTGAGACATGGCAAATGGATGTCACTCAATTCTCACCTTTCGCCCCTTGGAAATACCTTCACGTGTCTATTGACACCTATTCAGGGTTTATAATGGCAACCCCGTAAAGGGAAAAAGCCTCCAAACATGTCATCAATCATTACATTCGCACCTTTGCATCGTTGGGATGCCCAAATGAAATAAAAACAGATAATGGTCCTGCATACACTAGCACAGCTAATAGTCAAGGACAAGCTCTGATAGAGAGAGCCAACTTAACGCTAAAAACAGCGTTAGAACGACATTTGATCAAAGGGAAAAGAACCCTTAGCCTCCCGGCGATGCAAGACACTTTTAATCTCTGTCTTTATACTCTCAACTTCCTCAATCTCTCCAGCACCCCTGCTATGATGGCAGCGGAGCGACATTTTTCCTCCCCCCCTTCCCCTGATTCTCCCAAACCACAGGTATACTACCGCCAACTGCCAGACCCTACTTGGAAGGGCCCTGCTGGTCTCTTCACCTGGGGTCGAGGCTACACAGCAGTCCAACTTCCTGACAGAACTCTCTGGGTTCCTGCAAGGTGTGTCCGCCCATATCACCGTCCACAACCAGCGGAGCCATCATCCGAAAAAGATGACAACACTCTTCTTCTTCCTGCTTGGCTGTTCGCTTCACTGGACTGATGGAACATCCACCAGCTTTAACGCCCATAGGCCATACAACATCACATGGATCATCAAGGATGCATATGGACAGGTATTGAATTCAACACACAACTATGCCAAAATTGACACTTATTTCCCACACTTACAATTTGACTTCGCTGAAATGATCGTGGGCAGAACAGCATATACAAAAAAAGGACGGGGGACTCCACAACCAAGCCCAGAAGTAGTGAAAAAATTCCGCCTTTATGTCTGCCCAGGTCACGACATTTCTCCAAACCATCAACACACTTGTGGTGGCCTATCGGACTACTTTTGCAAATCCTGGAGCTGTGTGTCCACTGGTCACATCTGGTGGAGCCTTCCCTACAAAAATGACTTAATCACCCTTTCTCGTTCAAGGGAGCAAATGCCTTGCGCTAGGGAAGGGGGACCACCAGGTGCCCGTTGCAACATGGTCACTGTGAGATTCACTGCAAAAGGGAAAGCATCTACATTATGGGACACTGGAGTAAAGTGGGGAGGAAGAGTGTATGATACCGCGGGGTATGATTCTGGCAACATTTTTTACGTACAACGACAAGTACACATACCCTCCTCTGGCCCTGTGGGACCAAGTGCCAAGGAAATTAAATCTTCCTTTCTACAACCTTTGTCAACAACAGTAAATCCCTTGCTGCCACTTCTTCAATCTTCTTACAGTGTCCTGAATGCTTCCAACACTCTCATATCTAAGCATTGTTGGTTATGTTTGTCTCCCACTCCGCCATTTTATGAAGCAGTAGGATCTTCACAGGCCATAAGAAATGACACCTCGGACTCTCAATGTAGGTGGCACGATAGTACCACCATCACTATCACTTCCATAATAGGCCAAGGCTGCTGTTTGGGCCACATACCAAAGAATTACTCGCAATTTTGTTAAATGCCACCACGGGAAAGTACTTATGTGATATGTACATACCTGCTCACCGACTTGACCTTAATATAGGGGCTTGGACCCAGGTATTTACCACCACAGGAGGCAATATAAACAAACGCCTCCAGGGTCAATACTTCATTCCTGGAGATGCTTCAATGTGGGCATGTTCCACAGGACTGACAGCCTGTGCCAGCGGGGATACTTTAATCAAGCAGAATTCCTTTTGTATTCAAGTACAATTGATTCCAAAAATGAATGTATATGACTCAGAAAATTTTGTTTCTCTACTAGAACCTAGACAATATAACCTTAGGGCAAAAAGAGAAGTAGTAACTGCTTTGACACTAGCTGTTCTGCTGGGGTTGGGGTTCTGGGCGGCCACAGGTATAGCTGGCCTTGTTACCTCTGATCAGCATTTTCGCCACTTAAGCGCCACCATAGATGCAGACTTACGCCGCATTGAACAATCTATAGTTGCTTTACAGAACTCCCTCACCTCCTTATCTGAAGTTGTCTTACAGAATAGAAGAGGTTTAGGAACTTCCGGTTAGTCGGCTTCGCGAGCGGCAGGGATTTGCGAAGCTGCGCGATCCCCGCCGCGCTAGCCGTTTTTGGGGCTCCGACCCACACGGGTACGGAGCTAGGCCACCTGCAGGGCAGCTGAAGGTAGGGGGGATCCGGAGAAGGGACTGGGGTGTTGCAGACCCCTCCTGGCCGGCAGAACCCCTTTTCCCAGGATGGTGCAGCGGCGGTCCGTAATGGCCGCCACAAAGAAGCTGGCAGCCGGGTAAGAATGCGCAGGAGGAAGTGGAGAAAGTGATTGAGAGGAGAAAGTTTTTCTTGGCTCCTAGGACTCTAAGACATATTTAATGAAATTCCTGAAAAGTATGACTTTCTGAATAATACCTGCCAGAAGAGGAAAAAGCGGCTGCTTGAAGGTGCTGAAAGGATAGCTTTCCCTCTTTTCCTACGGAATAAATAACTGGATATTAAGAAACCTATTTTTTAGGTGGAAATTGGTTTTAAGCGATGAGTGGGAAGAGAGAGGATTAAAAGAAAATATTTGTATGCTAAGATTTGTTGGAGCAGATGCCTTAAAGATTTGAAGACTAGAATATATTGTAATAAGATTTTAAACAGATTTGGACTTTCTTTCTCTTTGATTGATATTACCCCAGAAGGAGAAAGTGAGAACTCTGCCTTGGTTTGGACTGATTGATAACTTTGGGACTGTTTTATTTTTTTTTATTTTCTTTTGAATATTCTGGTTGTTGTAAGAAGAAAGAAGGAGAAAAGAAAAGAAAAGATTTATAATGGCTCTTTCTGTTGAGGAACTAAGAAATGGTGTGGAAGAAGCTTTCCTTTTCTTAGAAATGGCGCTTACTAATTATCAACAAAAATTACAACAGATGAAGACAGCAGAGGAACAAGAAAGAAAGGAAGGAGCCATCTTTAATGAATCTCAGAATTTGATCCAGAAAAAGGAAGAGAGAAAGAAAAGAAAAGAAGAGAAAAGAAGAAAACTAAAGGATTTAAGGACTTAAGATCTAAAAACATTTAAGAAAGGGAAAAATAAAGTGCAAAACCAATATGATGATTGTAAACAAAGGGGAAAAGAAATACGACAGAGAAGGGAAGCCGGTAAGGCAGAGGCTAGAAGAAGGGGGGTAGAAAGGTTTGTTGGGAAAAGAAAGAAAGGGAAAAGGTGGAGAAAAGCTACAATGTTTTGAAATTAAATGGAAAAAGGAATTTTTATGGATAATGGATAAAGTATAATTTTTTTTTTTAAAAAAAAGATTTTGCAAGGTACATAAGATGAGATGGTAGTATTGCAATGGTTTAAGAGTTGATAAGAGATTAAAATGTTAAAATGTTTAAAAATGATTGGTTTTAAAACTTAATAATAGGAGAGGTTTAGAATATTGTTTTAATTAAAGAGTTTAATAAAATTATGGTATTGATGTTATTATAAAATTTTTATTATAGTATTTCTCTTTAATATTTGGATTTATTGTCTAATTATGCACTTAATTGTGTTGGATGTATTAGTTAGATAGAATGTACCAAGCAAAATCTGATTGGGTATTAGATATTATTTTAAAGATTAATTTGATTAACTTAGGGGAGATAGAAAGGCATCATACTCTGATTAATGATTTCAGGAGAAACTGATTTTCTTTTTTTTCATAAGGGATGAGACAAAGGGATGAAAAAAAATGGACAAAAGATACAAATATAATGATTTAAACTAAGATGATTAATTAAGGTAGAATTAAGAAGTGTGAAATATGTGGAGAAGTTAATATAGAAGGCTTAGAATGGTAAATAAAATAAGTAATGATATGTAAGATGAGCATGAATATAATTGAAGTCCATGAAGAGAGAGACACCTGGGTCCAAGTTACTTTCCAAAAAGATTTTTTTTTATGTTTTGTGTGTTGTGTGTATATGTCTTTTTGGGGGAGAATTGGTAAAAACTTGTAGAAATATAGAATGAGAATAATGGTAACTAAGTCAGAAAGAATCAGATGAAATAATAATAATGATATTGAATAAGAGTAAAGAGAAGTAAAGAGAAATTGAATAAGAGGTTTTGGTATATTATATGGAAATGGTTTAAAACAGAATCATAATTTATCTGACTTGTTAAATTTACAATGGAAAAAGGTTTAAACATGTAATGAATAATGATAATTTGTGTGTTTTAAAAATTAATAAAACTTGTTTTAAAAAAAAAAAAGAATAGAAGAGGTTTAGATTTGTTGTTCCTCAAGCAGGGTGGGTTATGTGCAGCACTGAAAGAAGAATGTTGTTTTTATGCAGATAGTTCAGGAGTGGTTTTAGATTCTATGAAAGAGTTAGATAAGAGACTAAAAGAAAGGCAAAGAGAATGAGAGGCTCAACACACATGGTATCAGGGTCTGTTCAACTTCTCCCCATGGTTAACCACCTTAGTATCTGCCATTGCTGGTCCTCTTATTCTCCTACTTGTGCTCTGTACCATTGGCCCTTGTATTTTGGGCAAAGTTTTGGCCTTCTTAAAACGCAGATTAAGCCAGTTGGACTCCAACCTATCACGAACTCAGAAACAGGTAAATACTCTCATATCCCATACACAAGAAAAGCGAGCTCTGTTAACATTCTCCTCGGATTCAGACGAAGATGAAATCATCAAAAGTGCTGGTAAGGACAAAACATGCATCCTAATGCACTTGCAAGCCTCAGACTCGGAGGAGGAGGGGGCAAGCAAGAATCACCATTAGGACAGTGTTAATATATCACTTTCCAAATAAAATAAAAACAGAGGAGATGTTGCAATGTACAACTGTTACAATAAATGGACGCTAAATGTTGCAATGGTCAACCTTGTAGAAGTGCTGGATGGACAGTTTGGTGTTGCTATGTGATAAAGTGCTGACTGTGTGGAAAAATACTGGCTGAAGAAACGAAAGTTATGTGGGAAAAGAAAGTAATTGGGCAGGGCTAAGAGTGGAGGTGATAAGACCCCAGCAATGGTATAGTTTTTGCATTAGCATAATTATGTAGATTACCTTATAAGGAAAATTTCCTTGTTCCTGCTATGACGCTTGCAAGCAACCTAATAAAAGGAGGTACCTGCCCTTTGTTCAGGGCCTTCATCCCGAGTAAACATTGTGTCCGTGTGTTTATTTATTTACCATGAGAGGCCCAGGGCTCTGAACTCAGACCCTGCCGTCGCCAGGGTGTGGGCAGCAAAAAGCCACACTCTTGTCTACAAATTGGTTGACATTAGTTTAACTCAGTATTTCTTACCTTCAGCAACTTTAAGATGCATGGAATTCTGGAGTACCGTCGCGACGTCAGCTCCGCCCCTCAGGTAGTCCTTATCTTATGGTGGCAGTTGGGACTGGGATTGTCACTACTAAGCAATGAGGTCATAAACTATGACATCACACGATCACATTGCCTAGAGACAGCAATCCAGGGATTGCCATTATAATTGTATGTTAGGTGGAAACATGCTTGAGTGGAAGAAACAGGTTGAAATCAGCTCTTTTAAAGTCTAAGATGCTGGTTTTATTGCTTGGGTCTGCATTAGGTTGGATTCCAATATGACATGGTCCCCCAAAGTTCTGGCAACTTCAATCCACTCAATCCTTTCTTCTCTGTTGTCCCTCTAGTTCCTTCTTCTACCTTTTGGATGACAAAGTTGTCACCTTGGTTTAGATATCAGGTGCAGCTGGGACAGTGGATGGAGATCAGGTGGGTAAGGAAACTGGGGAGGGAGCAGGCCACACATCAGTGGAAGTGTTGTGGGTGGGAGAGACATACCAGACTGGGCAACTTGCAACTTCCCTGCCAGCTTCACCACTGATTTTGCTTGTGCAAAGCCAGCAGGAAGATCGCCATGGCAATAACATGAGTGCCACTCTCTGCAGTGTTGTAATTGTTAGCGAGACACCCAAGTGCCTGGATTACATTCACATGATCATGGAAGTGGTACAACTTCTGGATCTCCAAGCAATGTTTATAAGTCCATTCTTTGAGCACTGCTATAACTTTGAACAATCACTCGATGAATGGGTGTAAGTTGAGGTTTACCTCTATGTCCTGCCCGCTTACATGAAGTTTTGCATGACTTCCATCCCACTCACTCCTTTGGGAGAGGGTGGCATTTCCTCTGATTTTACACAGTGTCTATCCTATGTGGTGCTCCAGTTACATAGACCATCAGGAGGCAGAGACTACATGACCAGAGATGTCCTGTTTAGGACTCTGAATCAGACAGCACAAAATGTCCAGCTGGCTCTGTGGAATAATGAGGGGTCCTTGGTGCTCTCTGAGTTTGCTTGCTTGCTTGCTTTCTTACTAATGAAACTTAATTTGGTTAAGGAAAGATCTGCAAGAAAACAAGCAAACTCCGAGAGCACCCTCATTGTTAACCCTGAGCTACAAATACTCTCCTTTATTGGCTGCAGCATAATCTTCCCAAGTGTGGCTAATAGTAAATGAAGTTGTGCCTGAATGGAAAGAGCTGGAACTGGCCAAGATTACAAGCAATCCAAACTATATTTGTAGGAGAACAATGCGTTTCTAGGTTTGGTTTTCACAATCAGTTTCTTGGCTTGTAGTTTAAATAGGTATTTACCTCATACGGGATACAAACAACTTAATGGAAACTGGGTACTTTTGACCAGGTATGTATATGTGTATGTGTGTGTGTATGAATGTGTGTGGGGGAGGATCCAGTGGCTCAGTGGCTAAGACGCTGAGCTTGTTGATCAGAAAGGTTGATCAGAAATCCCTAGCGCCGCGTGAGCTCCCGTTACCTATCCCAACTTCTGCTAACCTAGCAATTAGAAAGCATGTAAAAATGCAAGCAGAAAAATAGGGACCACATACACACAGACACATATATTCAAAGGTATAAAGGGTACATATGCAATATAATATACAAGATAAAATATTAATTTAAGGTAAAACCATAATAAAACTACCATAATATGACGCCACACAATCACAATAAGATAGATGTTTGTTAAAGAATAAGAGACTTCAAAGGAGATGCTAAACAAAAGGATATTTTGCATTGCTTAGATCCAATCCCTTTAAGATAAAAATGCGAGATGATCCCACTCATACAAGGCATTGAATTCCTTAAAGGAACCTGGAATGCCTAATTCCATACTGTTGAGAATTAGAATTCCAGTCCATGCCAGAAAACCTATGACATCCAGTCACTTTCAAGGAGTGCTGACTATGATGATGGATTCATTAAGCAATATATTTGGTTCAGCAAACAGTAATCTTGACTTACGCTCAGGAGTTTGAGCCAACAATCAATGTTCTTTTTCATGTATTTATTTCTAAGAGTATGATTGATGAACCTGAAGGGGAAGTGAGTTGAATCGGTGTATTTCATGTACAGTGTAGCCTTTACAGCGTGTCAGAAGTCCTACTTTCTAATATATAGCACGTCTCAATTTCATGACTTTCTGACATTCCATAAAATGACACTTCATTAAGAATCAACGAAGAATCATCCATCCAGAACTGTTTTTTTATTGATATGGTTTCAGCAGAAAAATATCAGGGTCACTCATCACTTCCCACATAAGGAAGACACAATGAAATCTTTATTGAGAAAGTCTAACAGGCAAGAATGCATTCAATTTTGTCAGAGATAACATAACCAGCAAAATATATCGCTCAATCTTTCCAGCAGTTACTCTGAACAAACACGGGTATTAGCAGATTACAAATCTTAAAATGACTCCCATGTCAAAGTAACTGAGACTTACATTTTTCCACTTCTTTGTCACACACAAAAATGAGGACATTAAAAATGTGTGTCCTGCATCACACAGATTTCATCATGCAGTGCAAGATAGAGTTAAGTTTTATCACTCACCAGGAAAAAGTCTGAAGAAATTATCTTCTCAGTCTCCCTTCATATCAATTTGTTAAATCCAGGCTGAGTCCTGGACAATTAAGTCATTTTCTTTTTCTGGCACTCAGTTTTTCATATCTTATTATTGTTATTATTCTACATGGATTTTTTACAACAGACAATACAATGGACTGGTTCATCCATTTTATGAACCTATCACATAACTATGGTAAACTATATAAACTGTAAATTGGAATTCACAGAATAGTATAAGATATACCGTATGCAAGTCACAAGGAATGATGTCACCTAACAGTTTAAATCAAAACAAACAAGCCACATTATATGATATTGGTTAGGCCAGTACACATGCAAGTACTCTGGATTTTATATCTTTTTTTTTTTTTGCCAGCACATCTAATTCACAGGTAACTGTGTTATACTGGAGGGATTCAGGATTTAAGCCAAGACAAAACATAGTTTGTTTCAGCCTAGTACATTGTATCTATAAACCAGTGTTTTACAAACTGGCAGCTTCAAGATTAATGGACTTCAAGTTCCAGAATCCTTTAATTCCAGCATGATGACTGACAAATTCTGAGAGCTGAAGTCCATCCACCTTCTCTCAACACCCCAAATTTGATCCTGTTGTATTCTGTCTATTGAGCAAAAGACAGTTCAAAAAATGTGTAGCGTTCGCAATGGACTAAGACGAAGTCTTCACTCTGGTCCGTGTTTCTAGCAGGAACCTATTCCTATTGGCTGATGCCGTTTGACAGCCGGCTATAAAAGGAGCTGTCAAACGGCATCAGCTGTTGCTGCCAGCTGGCTGCCTTGTTAGCGCAGCAGCCGCTTTATTGTGTCAATAAAGTTACAGCTGAAGTTCGCTCCGAGTTTTGCCTCAGGTTATTCCGCCACTCTACAACACTGGCAACGAGGGCGGTATTCCTATAAGAGGCAACCAGGCAAAGAATCGCTGAGTGAAGTCACTACAAAAAGAGCCGAAGTCACTACTGAGCTGATTGTCATTTAAAGAGCTACCGTCACTATTCGCAAGCGTGAATTTCAACTTTCCTTCGAAAGATACGGCACCGCTGAAGCGAGATGACTTCGAACCCTGCATTCCCACCTTTCAGACTGACAGCTGAAACATGGGAGTCCTACAGAAACCGCTTTGATTGTTTTCTAAATGCCATAGACCTTGCTGACGTTTCCGACCATAGGAAAAAGTCCTACTTTTTAAGTTTTTGTGGAGCCACAGTGTTTGACACTGCTACGGCATTACTGGCTCCACATTCAGTTAAGACTGTTCCTTGGGAAGAATTGTAGGAAATTCTTTCCAACCACTATTCCCCTAAGCCATCCCAAATTGCCAGAAGACATGCTTTTAGGAGACGGATTCAAGCTGAGGGAGAAACTATTAGTGGGTACATAGCTGCCCTACGAACAGCCGCTTTGCATTGTGGGTTTAGAGACTATCTGGAAGACATGCTATTAGACCAACTAGTTTGTGGAGTCAGGGATTTAAGGCTACAAAGGCATCTATTGGCTAAAAGAGATTTAACCCTTAAAATAGCTATTGAAGAGTCTCAAGCTGCTGAACTGTCTGCACTTTCAGCAGCAGAAATTCAGGGAAATCCAATTAGCCAAGGCAGCTCAACCATCCATTACGATGAAGCCTCCTTAGAAGAAAGCTCTGAAGGGGCTAATGATGTAAATTGCCTCAGGCAGCAAAAAACCAGTCAAGGGGAAAATAGGCCAAACCCCAGTCTACCTCCACGGCATCAGCCCATTTGTCTAAGCTGTGGGGGAAACCACCTCAGGGCATCCTGCAAGTTCAGGAATGCCATTTGTCTAAAATGCCAAAGGAAGGGTCATTTAGCCAGGGTCTGTCAAGCAGGAAAGACTTTTGCCCAGAAGCCTCAGACAACCCAACATTTCCAAAAACAACTTGAAGACTGTTTTACCTGCTATCAAGCCAAGCTGACTAACAAAGGCTCTAACAAAATTAGTGTTTTTGTTTCTATAGAAGGAAAACCTTGCAGGATGGAGGTTGACACAGGCTCAGCACTGTCCATCATCTCCTGGAGCACCTTGAAAAAGCTACTTCCCAGAATGGCTAAGAAGAAGCTTCTCAGCTGCCAGTTAACCCTACGCGACTACCAAGGCAGAACCATCCCAGTCCTCGGAAAAGGCAAGGTTTTTGTACAATTTCAAAATTTTAAAGGTCACTTGCCTTTGGTGGTAGTGGATGGTGCACTCCCTAGCCTGTTGGGTTTAGACTGGTTCCCTGCCCTTGGCCTCCATGTAACCGGAATCCACTCTATTACAAATGCTGAAGTGGATACCTTGTTTAAGGACTATGCTGATGTGTTCAGCGAGGGGCTGGGCTGTTATTCAGGAACCCCAATATCCTTCAACTTGGACCCTCAGGCAGTACCAATCCGTTTAAAGCCTCGAAGGGTACCATTTGCAATCCGCCCCAAATTAGACATTGAGCTGGACAAATTAATTAAACAAGGTGTATTGGAGCCTGTGGACTTCGCAAAATGGGAAACCCCAATAGTGACACCCCTGAAGAAAGACGGGAGCGTGAGAATCTGCGCTGATTACAAGACATCATTGAACAGATATTTACAAATCAGTGCCTATCCAGTCCCTGTTATCCAGCACCTTCTGCATTCTTTTGATCCAGGAACCATTTTCGCTAAATTAGACATGTCATAGGCCTATCAACAGTTCCCTGTTGATGACACAGCCACTGAACTGCAAACTATAGTAACACATAGGGGCGCTTTCAAATGTAGGTGCCTCCAATTTGGCATAAGTGTAGCCCCGGGGATTTTCCAATCCTTAATGGAAAGACTTCTCCAAGGATTACCGGGCGTAGTTCCGTACTTTGATGACATTTTAATATCTGCCCTTGACAAGCCTCAGTTACTGCAAAGAGTCAGAGGAGTCCTCGATCGTTTCAGACAGCATGGCCTTAAGTTAAAAAAAGACAAGTGCACTATTGACAAGTGCACAATGCTGTCCTGATACAATTTAATGAACAATTGCCTTTAGTTCTAGCAGCAGATGCTTCTCCTTTCGGCATAGGTGCTGTTTTAAGTCATAGACTGCCTAACGGTTCTGAGGCACCCATTGCCTTTTTCTCCAGAACTTTTTCCCCAGCCAAGCACAATTACAGCCAAATTGACAAGGAGGCTTTGGCTGCAGTTGCTTCTGTCAAAAAATTCCATGAGTTTCTATATGGACACTATTTCAAGTTGATCACGGATCACAAGCCTCTGTTAGGCCTTCTGTCTGGTGAAAGACAAACTCCTTAGATTTTGTCTCCAAGAATGACCAGGTGGACCTTATTTCTGGCTGCCTATTCCTATACACTGGTTCATCATCCTGGCAAGAGTCTATGCCACGCTGACGTTCACAGTCGCTGTCCACTGCCTGTTCCTGTGGAGGATCCTGCACCAACTAACGCTGTTTTACAGATCAACGATCTCAAACTCCCCATAACTGCCCTTGATATCGCTGCCCACTCTTCCAAGGACAAGGTAATCGCCCAAGTTCTTGACTGGGTGGGAAGGGGGTGGCCAGCAATTCCTTATGCCCCCAAATTCCTGCCTTTCAAAAGTTGCCAGCAAGAACTATCTTCTTTGCAGGGCTGTTTACTTTGGGGAACTAGGGTAGTTATCCCTTCCAAGTTGCAAAACTCAGTTTTAAAGGTCCTACATGAGGGCCATCCCGGCATTGTCAGGATGAAGGCCCTGGCTCGCCGTTATGTATGATGGCCAGGCATGGATGTTCAAATTATAAGTTGGGTGAACGCTTGTCAGCCATGCCAGGCTACCAGACCTGCTCCACCCACTTCCACTCCAGACAGGTGGGAAGATTCTGTGGCCCCTTGGTCCCGGGTGCATATTGATCTGGCTGGCCCTGTTCATGGGCGTACATTCCTGGTAATGGTGGATTCTTTTTCAAAATGGATAGATCTGGCCTTGATGACCACCACAACTTCAGAAGCTGTCACTAAGGCTCTTTCAAGGATATTTGCTACCTATGGCCTCCATTGGCCTCCATTGTGTCTGATAACGGCCCCCAGTTTACTTCCTGTGAGTTTGAGGTCTTCCTAGCCAACCTAGGAATAAGGCACGCACTTACAGCTCCCTTTCATCCTGCCAGTAATGGCCTGGCTGAAAGGGCAGTCAGATCAGTTAAGGAGGCCCTGGCAAGGTTTGGGCCTATAGATTGGCACTCTAGGCTTGCTAAGTACCTCTTGACCCAGCATACAACCCCCTGTGCCACCACTAATAAATCTCCAGCTGAACTCCTCATGGGTAGACGTCTGAGGACCACCCTAGACAGACTCCATCCGCATTATGCCCCAGTCACACCCCTAGGGTCAAAAAGCCAGGCAAGGGAGTTCACTGAGAATGACCAGGTCTATGACCGGAACTATGCGAGTCACCCCTTGTGGATGCCAGGGCAAATTGTGGCAGTAACTGGTCCTAAGTCTTACAGGGTCTTACTGCAAGATGGGCGCATCTGGCGCCGCCATATCGACCAACTTAGAAGGCATTGGAGTGCGGTTACAGATGGCCCTCAAGGCGTCCCTGCAGCAAAGAAATTGCCGGTGCCCACAGAAACCTCCCTTAGATCTGACAAGCACGCAAGCCTACCTGAACTGCCATCGGTCCCTCGCCCAGAGACACCTGAAACCGAGACGCCAGCTTCTTCGGCTCCAGAAGTTGCCCAGCAAGCGGAGGAGTTCCTTCCAGCAGCAGCTTCACCAGAACTTAGACGATCCAGCCGCCTGCGCAAGCGCCCAAGCTATCTCAAAGACTACGCATGCTCCGTTCTGGGGGAAAGGAGTGTAGCGTTCGCAATGGACTAAGCCGAAGTCTTCACTCTGGTCCGTGTTTCCAGCAGGAACACGGACCGTTCCTATT
Organism: Notechis scutatus; assembly: GCF_049901735.1. NCBI lineage: Eukaryota > Metazoa > Chordata > Lepidosauria > Squamata > Elapidae > Notechis > Notechis scutatus. The sequence continues at coordinate 7,822,281 of NC_142025.1, read as the reverse complement.
GGCTGATGCCGTTTGACAACCGGCTATAAAAGGAGCTGTCAAACGGCATCAGCTGTTGCCGCCAGCTGGCTGCCTTGTTAGCGTGGCAGCCGCGGCAACCCTTTATTGTGTCAATAAAGTTACAGCTGAAGTTCGCTCCGAGTTTTGCCTCAGGTTATTCCGCCGCTCTACAACAAAATGGACTAACAAGTTCCATCATTCTGTTGGATTCTATTATGGGTTTATTTTTTTAAAAAAACAAACCATATATACAATATAAAGAAACACATAGTTTAACCCTAAGCAAAGCAAGGGAAATGTGGCTTGCTTCTAATGAAACTATGCATTCTCCATGCCTTCCTTTTCAATTTGGGTGGAATAGTACAATTATACAATAAATGAAATGCCCAGTATGATCAAAAGTACAAAGGATTCTATGTTAATTGATTGTTTGATTGATTGATTGATGATTGATCAGGTTGTTTTTGACCCCTAGTGACCAGATGAATAGATTTTCTCCTTCTGGTTAACAAGTCCAGTATCTTAACCACTAGCCATAGTTTTTGAAGTTTGGCTCAAGGCTCATGATTTAATTAGGGTGATTGTTGGAATCCTGACAGTGACCCTAAAAAGCAGGAGCTAATCACCACTTTCACACCATTGTCAATTATAAGGCTGGTATTGGTATTCTTTATATTGAATTTTAGCCCCATTTTTTCCATTTTGGTCCTTAATTTTCTTTGCTTTCAGATCATTTGCATTTTCAGCAGAATAGTTAAAGACTTTGTAAATCAACCAATGGAACAGCTTGCCCTCAGAAGTTGTGGGAGCGCCATCACTTGAGACTTTCAAGAAGAGATTGGACTGCCATTTGTCAGAAATGGTGTAGGGTCTCCCGCTTGGACACGGGGGGGGGGTTGGACTAGATGATCTACAAGGTCCCTTCCAACTCTATGTATCTGTTAAACAGAATTTTTGCTACTAATCACCCAGTCTAAGAGTTGTAGCAATTGTCTGACATATGAAGGCTTTCTTCCAAATATATCTGCATTTACTGTTGTATTTTTCGGGGAACAAAATATCCTCGCCGGAGAAGTTTATTTAGTACCAACTTTACTTGATCTTAGTAAACAAAATATAATTTATTGCTGTACTAGTATTTTTGCATGCAAATGATGTGGTTTGGCTGAATATCCACGCGATTAGATAGATTGCAGAATGCAGCAAGGAATATGGATCTGAAAATTAATGCTTCAAAGAGTATAGTACCTGTGTTTGACCGGAAAAATGGGAGGAACAATAGCTAATAAGCTATATTCAGAGGATGAAAAACCAAAGCCAATTGATAGATTTATACGCTTGAATAGAATGGTAACTAACAATGGAGAAATGGCTGGAGAAATATTAAGATGTACAAATGCAGGTTTAAAAAAAGTAATGGGCCCCATGTGGTCTGTTGTAAAGGGTGAGTGTTTGTTAAAATTGTTTTTAAAAATAGCTGTGTCTAAGAGCATGCATCTGCCCACTTAGTTATACTGGTAGTCCTTGATTTACAGCCAGTCCTTAGTCCTTCAAGGTTCTAATGAACCTTCCTAGGGGGTACCTACAAGGGTGGGCTGCTGGGGGTTTGCAGGAGTTTGGGAGAGCCCCTAGCTAAGAGTCTGTGCAGTTCAGAGAACCCCCAAATCCCACTCCTGGCTGGCCCCACCCACCCCTCCCCGCCCCTCCCAGGAGTCCCCATGTGGCCCATTTTGGATGCACGTAAGTGCAGGGCACACACAGAGGCTCGGGGAGGGTGAAAACGGGCCTCCCGGAAGTTCGGGAAGGCGAGAAATGGGCCCATTTCCAGCTTCCAGAGAGCCCCTGGAACCCAGGGAGGTAGTTTTCTCCCTCCCAGAGGCTCAAGGAAATCCTCCGGAGCCTGGGGAGGGCAAAACTACCCCCAAGGCCATGGTGCAGGAGGCTGACTAAGCCATGGCCGCCATGGCCATGATCATACAGCAACCGGGCAGCAGATTTGCTAAAATTTGTACCCTGGATACATATAATCTGGATTTGAAGTTTGAATGGTCTGTTCATGCCCCATACTTCAGGTGCTCAACAACCAAGCCACTATTACAGCCATTGGTAGCATCCCACATCATGGTTTTATGACCAAGCTTTGAACAGTTGCTAAGGCAATTTTTGTAAGTTATGACAATGCTGAAAAAGTGACTTATATCCTGTCCTCACACATATAATTGTACAGTGTCCTCATTCTGCTAGGCAACCAGCATGTATTTGTGACAATTGCAGCATCCTGGGGTCATGTGATTGCCATTTGCAACCTTTCCAACAAGCAAAGTGACTATGGATCAATGCTATTGGTTTTACCTTAATTTAATATTTTACCTCATATATTGTGTTCTCCACATATTTTGTATTTGTGTTTGTTATGTATTGTGTGTTTTATTATCGCTGTATATCCATAATTGTATGACCTCTACATATGCCATACGCTAAATAAAATAATGACCATGGTAGTTCATTAACGATCACCGTAATAAACTTAACAATCATGGCATAAGAGGTTGGAAAATCGGGTGCAGACACCTGATACTTCACGTAATGACTTCACTGTTTAACAATAAATTTGTCGGTCCCTGCTGTGATCATAAGTTGAGAGCTCCCTTTAGTTTCATCATCAATAAATCAGGTATAATTTAATTGGAAGTGATACTTCTGTTGCACTCAACGTTGATATGAACAGACATTGAACTGGGCTCATATTTGCAGTATAGATGCAGAGAGTTTATCCATGAGATTCAGTGAAGTTTTTACACAATGAAAGAGTGCCCTCTAGCCCTCTTCGAAGTATTTTCTATTAAATAGCCCATCCATTCTAAACAATCATCAAAGAAAAATGTTGCAGAGAGCTAGCAGACCTCAAAACTTATTGTAATTTGAGATGTAATTCATTAAGGCTAATGTCTCTGAGCCTATGTAATAGGCAAAGCTTTGAAATTAGTAATCTGCTGGTCTTGTTTCTTTTTGTGCTAGATTTCTTTTAGCAGCTTTAATAAATATTTTTTTAAAAAAAATTATAAATTTAAAATATACACTGTAAGCTGGACATGAACACATTTGGAATTGTATGTTTCATCTATTTTTTCACCTTGCATGGACAATGATACTCTCATCGACATCCCCATTTCCTGTCTAATTCTTCTTGCAATTGTATTTTATGATAATGCATAGAACATAGAATTATAGAGCTGGAAGGGACCTTGGAGGTCTTCTAGTCCTTATACCATTCTGGACAAATGGCTGTCCAATCTTTTATTGAAAATCTCCAATGATGGACCATCCACAACTCCAAGAGGCAAGCTGTTCTATTGATTAATTGTTCTCACTGACACACTTTGTCTTGATGATTCCATCTGAATATGAGCCCTAGACCATCAACTACTTAATTTAAGCTGCAGTATTGTATTTATAAACATTCCATATCCCCACAACAGTATCTGTATTTGAGGAAAATCTATTTACAGCTGCTGAAGGTTGAATGATACTTATAATAGTGTAGACATTCAGTAGAAATCATGAAAATCATCGCTTAAAATGGATTGCCGGTAGCATCAGTTGTATCTGGCTGATAACCCTAGGTCAAGAGGTTCCCAACCTTTTCTATACACTGCTGCACCCCTAGAATGCTTCTGATACATTCTTGCACCCCTTAAAAATAAATAATTATATGCATATAATTATACATATACACTATAGTTTTGAAACTTCTAAACCCAAGTTTTCGCACCCCCTGGAATATTAACTCTGTGAGGATAAAGGAGCCTATGTGGTGCAGTGGTTAGAGTGCAGTACTGCAGGCTACTTCTGCTGACTGCCAGCTGCCTACAATTTGGCAGTTCAAATCCCACTAGACTCAAGGTTGACTCAGCCTTCCATCCTTCTGAGGTGGGTAAAATGAGGATCCAAATTATTGGGGGCAATATGCTGACTCTGTAAACTGCTTAGAGAGGGCCATAAAGCATTGGGAAGCGGTATATAAGTCTTAGTGCTATTGCTATCTCGCATCCCTCAGGTCGTGTGAGCACCCCCAGTTGGGAACCCCTGCACTTGGTGAATGATGTAAGGGATGACATTCATGTTATTTGTATGAAAATATTATGAAACACACAAGAAATCTCCCAAGACCCCATAGACATTCATGTATGGTGGTACAAGGGGATTGAGGAGTTCCTTTGCCTTTTGAAATTAGAATAGAATAGAATAACAGAGTTGGAAGGGACCTTGGAAGGGTCTTCTAATCCAACCCCCTGCTTAGGCAGGAAACCCAAAACCACTTCAGACAAATGGTTATCCAACATCTTTTTAAAAATTTCCAGTGTTGGAGCATTCATGACTTCTGGAGACAAGTTGTTCCCCTGATTAATTGTTCTGTCAGGAAATTTCTCCTTAGTTCTAAGTTGTTTCTCTCCTTGATTACTTTCCACCCATTGCTCTTGTCCTACCCTCAGGTGATTTGGAGAATAGCCTGACTCCATCTTCTTCGTAGCAGCCCCTGAGAGATATTGGAACACTGCTATCATGTCTCCCCTGGTCCTTCTTTTCATCAAACTAGACATACCCAATTCCTGCAACTGCTCTTCGTATCTTTTAGCCTCCAGTCCCCTAATCATTTTTGTTACTCTTCTCTGCACTCTTTCTAGAATCTCAACATCTTTTTTTACATCATGGCGACCAAGACTGGATGCAGTATTCAAAGTGTGGCCTTACCAAGGCATTATAATGTGGTATTAATACTTCACATGATCTTGATTCTTTCACTCTGTTTATGCAACCTAGAATTGTGTTGGCTTTTTTGGCAGCTGCTGCACATGGCTGGTTCATATTTAAATGGTTGTCCACTAGGACTTCGAGATCCCTCTCACAGTTACTGAGGCAGTTATTGAGCGAGGTACCACCTATACTGTACTTGTGCATTTGATTTTTCTTGCCTAAATGTAGAACCTTACTTTTTTCACCGTTGAATTTCATTTTGTTAGATAGCGCCCAATGTTCAAGTCTGTCAAGACCCTTCTATATCTTAAGCCTATCTTCTGGAGTGTTGGAACCACTAAAAAAACCCAAAACTCTCCAGCTCCTATTTGAATGTCTCATTCAGTTTGGAAAATGTTTTTAGAGAAGCACAAAAACAGATCAAAAGGCAAAGGATGTATTTCTGGGTGGACTACTTTGTTCATGTGAATACAGACAGGAATCTAATTTCTAAAATATAAATTCACTCAGAGCTTTGAACGATGGGCCTGCCTCTATTCCTCAAAAGGCCAGATTCAGCTTAAGTCTTCATTGCTATCAAAAACAGATCTTGAAAATGTCATATATCTCATTGCTATGGCAATGTAGAGATTGATGTCACAGACATTTCATCCATCAATGTTTCAGTTAAGCTGCCTTCTTATCAGAATTTAAGTCTTCTGCAGGAATCGTATACGTGGCACAAAAGCATTTTTTAGTATCCTATCCTTTTTGCTAGAGAAGATAAAAGTTTTACTTTCATATTAGTTTCCTAATAGTTTCATCAGCTCCAACTAACTGGTTTTCTATGAAGGCCAAAAGGCAGGGATTAATACAAAGAGCCTTCCGCTCTCCTATTTACCCTCCCTAGGAAGTAATGTATGGATCCAATAAAAAAGTTAATTGGTTTCCTGTGGCTTTGGAAGCATCAACGCAACACAAGAAAAATCCCAATTTCTGTTGCTAATTAAAATTTCTGAACAGGCTTATCATGGAAATGTCTCTCTGGGTTTTTAGGACTGTTCTCAATCATTCTGTTGAAATACACCAGAATGCTCCATCTCTAATTCACCGCTTGCTGGTGGGGGTAAGGACTTCCACACCTTATTTCGCACTTCAGCAAACAGCTGACACAAAATGTAGACTAGATAAATGTGAGGGGCTGGTAGTTGGTTTGGGGCATTCCTTTAAGAAACAATGGGAAATTTAGTCCTCCATAATTAGATATGGAGGACTTAGATATGATTTTTCCTAGATCTGCTGCCATCACCAAATCCTGTCCCCAATTTGGAACTCATGTTCTTGTCATCTTCTAACTCAGGGGTCCCCAACCACCGGTCCACAAGTCAGGTGAGCAGCAGGAAAAGGGAGCTGGGCAGCCAGAGACCAGCCGTCTCTCCGTCTGACGGCCTCAGCCGAATCTCTGCCTCCCAGCACGCTTGGTCCTCCGCCCGCAGGCTTTCCCGGCCCCTTGCCAAGCGGGTTTTCCGCCCCAGCCTGGCAGGGCCCTCGCTGCCTTACCCTCGCCTGGCCGGCTGGGCTCCTTGGGCAACCCGGCTGCCTCATGCCGAGAAGCGCGCTGCCAGGCGGGAGCCACGTGGCACAGGGCAATACGCCACCGCCCGGCCCTGGCAAGGGAAAGCAGCGGGCGCTCCCCAGGCGGCGGCCTCAGCCCTGCCACAAGGGAAGCGGCTGCCCAGCTCTGGAGCTGATCCACACCTGACCAGCTGGAAAGGAAGGGTGTGTAGCGTTGGTGTTGTGTGTGCGATTTCTTGGCATGCGGCGCGAGGTCTCTTTTGGCCAGCCCCGATTTTTTTTTCAGAGGGGAATATCATGCCTGCATTAACCATGATTATTAAATCCAATCCAACTTTGATTATAATTAAATTAAGTCATAAATAAATAAAACCTAACTGGTCCCTGGTACAAAAAAGGTTGGGGACCACTGTTCTAACTGAGTTACTAGAATTTTCTGTGGGTGTCCCTTCAAACCGGTGACAACTTCAGCTGCTACAAAAGATGTGGTGACCCATATATCCATTATGCTGCTGGAATATGCTATATAACTGCTGCAAGAACTGCATTGATTACTGTAGGAGAAAAGTAGGCAGAGATGGAAGGCAGAGTTATATGTGTCATCAGTTTGGAATCATTGCTTTGCCACAAGAGACCCAAATCCAACTCCCTGTGAATTCCATTCATCCTTATCTAGCACCAATTTAACACTGGGTGACTAGATTTTTGTGTACAGTATAGGTCACATCAATAATTTCTTCTGTGCTTTGAATCCAATGAATGCTCTTTGCTATTTGCATCTGACAATTGGTAATTGTACAGTTACAATCTGTTGTAATTGGTAATTCAAGGTGCAAGTTGTTAAACAACTGCTGTGGGTAATATCAGAATAAACTGGCTCATAAAATAAACCAAATACAGTATCAAAATTATACAGAAAGCCAAAATGTACCCAAACATGCCTCTGTGAAATTCAAATCTTCAATCATAGCATGACTGCCTTATGTGATTGGAAGACTCAATTTTTCTTGTTCATGGGTTCTTCACAGGAAGAAGTTTCCAGAATATAAGAATCAACTAAAATATGTTCCCCTTCCACTGAGAGATTGCATTCTCATGTAGACAAGATCTGGTTGATGTTAAGCCTCTTCAATCTGATTGGACAGGCAGATGAAAATGGTAGAAGGTAATCTGTTAGATAACCAAGTTCAGAGTCAAGTGGGGTCTTAAAGGAGATAACCAGCATCTTTAAACATATCTGGTAGCCAACTAAGCAACCACAGCAGCTCCTAAAACAATGGACTCATATGACTGTATTGAGGTACACCCTAGGGCCGGGATGGCGAACCTACGGCACACGTGCCAAAAGTGCATGCAGAGCCATCTCTTTGGGCACAGCAGCTGTCACCAGTTGTTCTTTTGGATTGCACCGACCAGGTGGTCTTCGTACATGTGGGAGCACCGGAAATCAGAGAAGCAGCTCCCCGGCATACCAGGAAGCTGAGCTTCCAGTTTCCGGCACCTACATGCGCGTTGGCCAACTGGTCTTCGCATGCACATGCATGCCAGAAACCGGAAAACCAGGTGGCCGGAAGACCAGGAAACTGGAAGACCAAAAACCGGAAGACCAGGTGGCATGCCTGCCAGCCACCTGGTCTTCCTGTTTCTGGCACACGTGCACGCATGAAGACCAGTTGGCCGGTGTGCATGTGCAAGCAGGAAACCGGAAGCTCAGTTTTGCTGTGCACACATGCACACCAGGAAGCTGCTTTTCCACTTTCCGGTGCTCCTGCACGCACGCTCTCATTTCGGCACTCGGTGCTGAAAAGGTTTGCTGACACTGCCCTAAGGTACTACATTTTATGTCAGGGGTAGCTTCTGAAGACTATTCAAGGTAACCCCACATATAACCCAAGTAAGAAGCAACTAGCATACATGTGACAATGAGCAGCGCCTCCTGTTCCAGAAATGGCCACATTTAAAACACAAGAGTTAACTCCATGAAAGTTCTCTAGGCCACCTGCTGATCTAGTGGGAGCTATTAATCAGAAAGACCCCAAAACTGTGAATTATTTCTTAAAAGAGGAATATAACTCAAAGATGGCATTTAAATGCAGTTGTTTGATCCACAAATACAAAGACGCTTCATCTTGGAAGTATTCTGTTTGAGTTTGTTCTTCCCCACCCGTCAGTTTCACATAGGTGTTAAAAAGAAGTGATGTGGATAAAAAGATACTCTATAAAGTAAAGAATTTCTTGTTACCAGCACTGATGGCAAATCAGGGTCCTCCCATTTCAACCAGAGGCAATGTAAAATAATACTATGGTTTTTGACGGCACTGAAAGCTGTTGAGACATCAAGAAGAATCAGGAATTCTCCCAGACTTTGTCCTATTCAAGCATACCCAATGCACTTTCCAAACTTACCTGAAACGTGACTACCAAGTGTCCAAATATACAATCTGGAATTGTATGTCTACCAGTCATTGTACAATATTTCCTATCAAGGGGAAATTGGAGACAGGTCAAAAGTTGTCCAAAACAGGGAAATCAACTGAGAGTTTATTCAGTAGAGGGTGCAATGCAGCTTCCTTCAGAGATAATGGGGGATACCTACTCACTCAAAGAAGCATTGTTTACTGCGTTTAGAAGATGCACAGTCATAACTATCTCTTCATTTATAAAGAAGACCCTGGCCAGACTCTGAGGATTCAAGATCAGTTGGAATACACTCACCCTCCTTTGAGGCTTCAACCCTGGCTTCCTGAAGAAGGTGGTCAGACAGACAGACAAACGGACAATTTTACTAGTGGTATCCTTTAAGGATTTTTTTGTATCAATTACCAACATTCCCAGCCAGCATGCTAAGGAATTTTTATATTTTAATATCCATTATAGTTGAAAGATGCCAGGTCATGGAAGCTGCTTTAAAGTGTGAAGCATGGAAAACTATAACATCATGTTCATTGTATCGTATGTAGTGTAGGTGGACATCTTATTCAGTTGTGATGGCCACCAAGCCAACCAGCCTTGAAATAGCAATAATTTTCTTGGGTTACATATCAAGAAGTAGCTTGGAAGTGCAATAGTTCAAGACTTCTGGTTGTGACCCTCACCATTAATCGTGGCTCATCAGGGCAAAAGCAGCATAATTACACCACAAGTGCCAGCAAAATCACGGAAGAACTTCATTGGACAGGAATGTAATTATAGTCTGCCTCTAATCCTTTAATTGCCACCAGCATTGGTTGTAAGTCAAGGACTATCTACTTTGTGGTTGTAAGTTGAGGACTACCATCATATCTATAGGACTACCTATAGTCCCAGAAAGTTGAGGTTATCTGGAGAAATCCTACTGGCAGAGGACCTGGTTATCTATGGGACTATCTGTCTAATGTTACTGCTGGCCTTGCCAATTTGGCAGAACAAGCATGCTCCAAGTCTCTTCCATTAGATAATGGCATTTGAAGGGCTTAGGAAGAAGGCCTCACAGAGTGCCTGCCTTCTGGAGCAGTTTTCTCCCCAAGATCCATCAGGCCCTTAACCAGCATCAGAATCTGGACCTGTTTTCGCTGTTGGTTCCTATGTACAATAATTTTTAGATTGGATGTTTTGCTTCTACTGGACATTTGTGTGTTTTTATTTGCATTGTTTTTACCACTGATTTTATTATACATCACCCAAAACTGTTAAGGAGTTGGATGGTCTTACACATTTATTTTTTTTAAATCCTTGATGGAGGTATGTTTGGACTTTGGACACAGGATGCAAACCACCATTTTGCTTCGTCTAAACTAAAATACATTTTTCTTCCTTCTCTTCCCCTTCCTCCTTCTTCTTCATCATGTTTGTTTAGAGACTTAGTCACAGTCATTTTATTTCGCTTAATGCATTATTAGCCTCCTAGAGTCACTGGGTTGAGGTCAATGGCCTTAAAATTATTTAAATACTATAATAAGGAAGAGTTATGTTTGATAATACATGTAATCACTGCAGCAAGAATGATATTTGCCCAGAATTGGAAGGAGAAGGAAATCCCTAGTGAGGATGAAGTAATAAATAAAATTTTGATATGCGCTAAAATGGATAGGCTAACCCTAGAGATGAAAAATAAGGATGAATATATGAACAAATGTATATAAGAATATATATATACTTATATTATAGTACAAAAAGTACCAAAAGTTATGTCAAAATGACTTCACCATGTTCAATGCTTTTAAAGGTTATGTTTAATTAAAAAAATTATTTAAATACATTCCTTTCATTTAAAAGCATAAAAATGATACTGGTTCCACTAATGGTGTTATTATTATTACTGTTACACATTGTAATAACTAATAGGGAAGGGAGCAGACATTCATCACAAATGCGTGTCAGATTGGAGAGCAAATAACTGTAGGAATTTGCCTTTAATGTGATGACATTGTCGCACAAATGGCACAAATTCTGTAATTTACATTCTTTTCTTAATTCTTTTACAGAAATGACTTCTTTACGTATGTATAATGCCAACTGCTCACAAATACAGGTTGTTCCTTGCAAACTGCTATGTCCCTACGTCCACTAAATGGAGATTTCACTGTGTGATTAATTATTTCATTGAATTGCAATCCTATGCTGAAGAAGGATAGTTATCAAAGTTACATGGTGTTAGTACTGCTTTATACTGCTTTGGTAAGTTCCCACTTAGAATAATGTGCCCAGTTTGGGTTACCACAATGCGCAAAAAGATGTTGAGGCTTTAAAAAGGGCACAGGAAAGAGCAATGAAGATGATTTAGAGGATTGGAGGCTAAAACACATGAAGAATAGTAGCAAGAATTGGATAGGTTTCGTCTAATGAAGAGAAGGACAAGCAGTCTTCCAATCTTTGAGAGATGTCACATCGAAGACGGGGTCAACCTACTCTCCAGAGCACCAAAAGGCAGGACAAGTAGTAACCAATGGAAACTTATCAAAGAGAGATCCAACTTAGAACTAATGAGAAATTTCCTGATATGAGAACCACTAATCTAGAAGTTGTAGGTGTACCATCACTGGAGGTTTTTAACTTTGTAACTTTGTCGCTTGTATCCTTACTATTTATATTGACAGTTTCCTAGTGTGATTTGATTGTTTATTGTACCCTATGACTATCATTAAGTATTGTACCTGATGATTCTTGACGAATGTATCTTTTCTTTCATGTATACTGAGAGTATTTGCACCAAGACAAATTCCTTGTGGGTCCAATCACACTTGGCCAATAAAGAATTCTATTCTGTTCTTCTATTCTTAAGAAGAGATTGGATAGCCATTTGCCCAGCATGGCATAGGATCTCCTGCTTCAGTAGGGGGTTGGACTAGAAGACCTCCAAGGTCCCTTCCAACTCTGTTATTCTCTATTCTGATTGATTGATTGATTGGAGCAGATTGCTCAACTCAAATACGTGACCTTAAACAAAACAGGCCTTTGTCAGCCATATTACAGAGCAAGAGTTTGTAGCTTTGTTTCACACTCTCTGGTGTTATGTAATGTTTTCCAGTTGACAATTAAATTGCAGATTATTTATTCCTGTTTCCGCTGCTCTCCAGGGTGAATCTGAGCCAGCTTTTCGCTTTAGTGCCTTCAGACACTCATTTGGCACCCCTGTGCTCTTTTTCCAGACAAGAGAGAACAGCGTGATCATAAAGAATGAATTATTTACAGAAGGATCAGCACTTCCCATCACGTCAAAGCTCTGCTAATTGAGTCTAATTGAAACTTTGATGGTGAGACATATGCACCACATTTTTCAAATTTATCACAAAGAATCCCAAGGGTCGTTAAACATTTACCACTGAGGCAGCCTAGGGGATAGGCTATAGAAAGCCAACCAGATATTTCTTAAAAATGTCAGATCAGGATGGTTGAACAAAAGTTATTACACGCACATTTTTGGCTGACTCATCCAGTCCTTCCCCGTTGCTGATTATTGCACATCCTTCAGACGAAAACTGGATAAGATCAAAATCCTCCTCTTCCTGCTTCTTTGACTCCAAATAATACATAGCTTATCTTCACTGCCCTCCCTCAGTTCTGTTCATCCAGTGATGGGATCTCACAGTAATAAATAATTGTAATTGCTTTTCAATGCTATACTAAGCTTTAATTGTACAATTCAAGCGACCTTGTATTTATTAACATTTCAGAAATTATATCCAATACTGACACAATCTATTTTTTTAAATCTTCAAATATTTAACTTACCTAAACTATGTCAGTGTTAGCAATTTTTAGATTTTTATGCTGCTAAAATCCTTGTGCCTGTGACCGTCAGTTGAGGAAAACAGCATGTTATACAGCAGGGTTGTCAAACTTGATATCATTGAGGGACACATCAGGGTTGTGTTTGACCTTGGCAGGCTGGGGTGGGCGTGGCCAGGGTGGGTGTGGCCAGCTCGATGTCACTCGTGTTGGGGGTGCCTATGTTGGCCCAAGTGCTCTGGCAGTGAAAACGGGCTCCCGAGCTCCGTTTTCAGCTGGGACGGCCTCCTGCAACCCTCTGCCAACAAAACTGGAGCTCAGGAGGTTCAAGCTCTGTTTTCACTGGTAGGGGCACATTGTCTCAGGGTGGCCCCACAGACCAGATCTAAACATCCCATGGACCGGAACTGGCCCCCAGGGCCTTGAGTTTGACACCCCTTTTATAGAGCAACAATTTTTGAACTAGGTTTTCAATAGGAGATGACCAGGCTGAGCCAGAAGCAGAGGACAAACACATCATCAGTCTCGAGTTGCCCACGAGAGATCTAAATCCAGCCGTTCTGAGCTTGGGACTAGCTATCTGAGGGTGGGATTTGGATTCTCCTCCCGTACAACTAGAAGATGGTAAGCCCAACGCTCTTTCTCAGTTGTACGGGTCGGAGAATCCAAAGTGTGGGATGTACCCAAGCTAATTGTCCTGAGGGTGGGCCAACTCCTTGTCCCAAGCCCCCATCTCCGTGTGAACTCTTTGTAACACTCTTCTTCCAAAGGATGCTTCCGCTGATGCAAATGTATCCAGTTTATAATTTCTGATGAATGGAGATGGCGATGACCACGTTGCTACCCTACAGATCTCTTCAATCGAGGCCTGTGTGTTCCATGCCGCTGATGTGGCTGCACTCCTGGCTGAATGTGCTGTTTTGTTACCCAGCAATTGCAATGATTGGCTTTCATAAGCTTTTGTGATACATGTCTTGATCCATCTGCCTATGGTAGACGGTGAAACGCTTTGTCCCAACAAACTTGGTCTAAATGAAACGAACAATGCTTCCGTTTTTCTAATGGGCCTTGTTCTCTTAATATAAATGCATATAGCTCTCCTAACATCCAAGGAGTGCCACTTCCTTTCTAGGCTATGGACCGGTTCTGGGCAGACGTCTGGTAGTACTAACTCTTGTGCTCTATGGAATTCTCTACATAGAATTGATCTTTGGGATAAAGGTCAGGTCTAATCTTAATACTACCCTATTCGGGTGAACTATACAGAGGTCCTTCCTCATGGATAATGCTGCCAACTCTGAAATTCTTCTGGCTGATGTAATGGCTATTAAGAAGGCCACCTTAAGGGTGAGTGAAGGTAGTCCTACTGACCTCAGGGGTTCAAAGGGCTCAATCCTGAGCGCCCTTAGCACCCTTTTCAAGTCCCAAGTAGGGTACCTGTGTATCACTGGTGGCTTTAGATTGGTTGCTCCCCTGATGAACGTGCAGATTAGGGAGTGTCATGAGAGGCACTCCGAGGTCCCGCAACCCAACACTGAAGCTATCGCTGCTACCTGCTTCCTTAAGGTGTTAGAGGTTAAACCCTTCTCCAGGCTTTCCTGGAGAAAATCCAGCACTTGAGTAACTAACACTGTGGTTGGATCTATTTGTTTCTTGGAGCACCAGGTTCCAAATGCTCTTTAATTAGCATTGTACATTCTGTTGGTTGATGGTCTCCTGGATGCCTGGAGTGTCTGTATTACCTTGTCTGAGCACTCTAAATCCTTTAGCGTGATCCTCTCAAGTGCCATACAGTTAGTTGCAGCCATTGTGGCTCCGGGTGTCATATGGCTCCCTGACTCAGTTCTTTCTTGTCTGGGGGAATTCTCCATGGTCTGGATACCAACAAATCTACCAGATCTGTGCACCAAGACCTCCTGGGCCAGTGAGGTGCTACCATTAAGACCTCCGCCTCGTCTTCTATCACTTTCTTGATTACCTTTGGTATCAAGGGAAGTGGGGGGAATGTGTAGAGCAAACCCCTTGGCCATGCTCCTCGGAGCACATTGGTTCCTTCCATCCCGTGTTGAGAATCTCGGGAGTTGTGCATTTGCGGGCATCGCAAACAGGTCCAGGACTGTTGTCCCAAAATCTGTGCGACAGTTCCCTGAACAGGTCTGGGTGTAGGCGCCACTCTGAGTTGTTGACCATTGTTCTGCTGAGCCAATCTGCCTGAACGTTTTCCACTCCGAATATGTGTTCCGCCCTGATCGATAGAAGGTGCGTCTCCATCCAGCGGCCCAATCGCTCTGCTTCTTGTATGAGCACTAGGGAGTAAGTACCCCCCTGCCTGTTGATATGAGCCTTGGCAGTCACGTTGTCTGTCAGGATCAACACATGCTGTCCCACTATCACTGACCTGAAGGCCCTTAGAGCCAGATGAGATACCCTGAGCTCCAACCAGTTGATGTTGTTCTTGAGGTCTGACTGAGACCACTGACCCCGTGTAATCTGGCTCTGACAGTGGGCTCCCCAACCTACTAAACTTGCATCTGTTGTGATAGTCAGTCGGGTGGGTTCCTTGAACCCACATCCCTTTGTCACTGTGGGTGATCTCCACCACTGGAGTGACTGCTTCACTCTGGGGAGGACTCGTACCTTGGTTCCTGTATTGCCCTTGCCTGCTCTCCGGTAAGGTAATAGGAACCACTGCAATGTCCTTGCTTGCAGCCTTGCCCAAGGTACTATTGAGATGCACGATATCATCTTCCCTAGTATTTGTGACAGCAAGTCCAGGGACACCCCCGGAGCTGTGCTCACTTGATTTATTGATGACCTTATCCTGTCCTACCTTTCCTGTGACAGGTAAACCTCACAGGAGTTGGTGTCTATTACAGCTCCTAAGTGTTGTAATCGCCTGGTCGGTTCTAAGTGGCTCTTTTCGAAATTCACCGAAAAGCCGTGCTCTTGTAATGTCTGTATCATGGTTTCTAGATTGCTCTGTGCTCTTAGAGTTGATGTTAACTGTATTAATATGTCATCTAAGTAGCATTGGACCCGTATGGACTTTGTCCTGAGGAAGGCTGCTACTGCTGCCAGGACCTTGGTGAAAGTTCTTGGTGTTGAGGACAGGCCGAATGGTAGAGCCTTGTACTGGTAGTATCTCCTTGCGTAACAAAATCGCAGGAACTTCCGATGCATCCTGATAATAGGTATGTGTAGGTAAGCACCTGTGAGGTCTACTGATGTCAGGACATCCCCCTCCCTTATGCTCCCTAGTATAGTTTGCAGGGACTGCATCTTGAATCTCCTGTATACTATGTGCCTGTTTAGTAATTTGAGATCCAAAATTGGTCTCCACCCCCCCCCCCCGATGCCTTCTGCACAACAAACAGGTTTGAATAGAACCCTTGTCCCTGTTCGTTCTCTGGTACCATTTGTACCGCCAGAATGTCCAGCAGATGTTGAACTGCTGTTTCCATAATTACCCTTTTGGTTCTGTCCCTTGGTGTCGGGCATCTTCTGAATGAGCTTGGAGGTATGGAGATGAATTCCAGAACTAGGCCTTTTCTTAATGTGTCTAGGACCCACTTGTCCATTGCAATCGACACCCATTGGTCGGTGAATAGGCCCAGCCTCCCGCCAATGGGCACATTGTTCCAGCCATCACTTTGTATGCCGGAAGGCCCTGCTGGTCGAACTCCGGAAGGGGCACCTTCCCTAGGACCATTGTCCACCCCATCTCTAAATCCTGACCTTTCTAGATGTCTAGTAGGGGTCTGTGTGTACTGCCTCTGTGTGTATGGGGAGTGGCTGAAGCCACCCTCCGAGATAGGAAAGGGCTGTTGCTGGGTATATGGAGAAGGTCGCCTATCTGCCTGACCAAATTTCCTGGGTAAGACCTTCCTCTTATCCTTGGTTTTAATCAGTAATGGCCCAATGGCCTTCCCGAAAAATTTGTCCCCTTTAACTGGAGCTGATGCCAGTTTCCATTTATGTTTCATATCTGCCTGTCAGTGGCGGAGCCAAACAAGTCGCCTTGCAGCCACTGAAGCTGTGATGACCTTAGTTGCGTACTTGACCCCATTAAGTGTGGCGTCTGCTATAAACTCTGTTGCAGCAGTTATTTTGTTCAAATCCTGTTGCAATCGAAGATCGCCAGGTGGCATCCTTTCCTGCATCTGTTCAATCCATATCAGGACTTCTCTGCTGAAAAATGATGCCATGGACGTTGCCTTTACCGCCCATGCTGCAGCCTGGTGAACTTTTTGTAGAGTCTATTCTGTTTTCTTATCCTCCCCTTTTAGACCATCCTCCGCTTCATTAGCCAACACTGTAGCAGACGTGGAGGCTGCCACAGGGCTGTCTATCGTGGGAACTGGGAATAGGTCTGCTAGTTCCGCATTATAAAATTTCCTCTCATTCCCCCCTGGCATTGGGAAAATAATTGGTCTGTCCAACTGACCTTCCACCACTTCCCTGAACAATTCAGGTGAAGGTATGGATTCACTTTCAACCTTGGTTCTAGCAAAAAATCTATCTTTGGGATCAGATGGTTCTAACTCAGACCCTTCTGTCCCTGTGATTCTCCCCATGCCTGTTGCTATCTTAGCCTTCCCCAGCAGCATCTTAAACGAAAGATGGTAACGAAATAGACCTGTGAACATTGGAGTTTCTGGTTCATTAGTTTCCTCATCTGAGAAAGCTGACTCCCTATATTCTTCCTCTCTTGAAACAGAGGCCTCACTGTGAGTGTCTGATCTACTGGAACTGTCTCCCTGGAAGCCCAGTTCCTCCCTTACTCCTCCTGCTCAAGTAGAATGATGATGAGCATCCTGTCTCCTCTCATTATGTATCAGGCTGGGTCTGTTACTGTGACTGTCCCTGAATTCTGCCATCATTTCTTTCATCATAGCCCTCATTTCCTCTTTAAAGGACTGTTCCCTGACTTCCGATGTTGTGGAGGAAGAGCTAGACTCTGTTGAAAATCTCTTTCTCTTGGGGGAGGGCTCTTCATTGCATGCCTGAGAGCATTGTCTTTCTTATTCACTCAATCCTTTGTTCATACAAAGAGCAGGCTGAAAAGGCTGATCTTCAGCGCCCTCTAGTGTTGCGCTCCTTTCCTGATACTTCGCTTTCATTGGTTTGCCTGTTGGAGCGCAGGAATTTCCATTCTTCTCCGCCTCCTTTTCTGTCCTTGGGAGGCATTTCTCAATGGCCCTTTGTCTCCTTAATGCCTCCCTCTCATCTGCCTTGGACACCCTGCTGAGAGGCCTTTCTGAAGCTCTCCCAGCCTCTCTGGGTTCCTTTGTGCTTTGCTTTCAATCTGGGGGCAGGGGATTCCTGCTCCTCCGGGCTTGCCTCTGTTTCAGAAAATTCGGCCAGTCTTTTCTTTTGGCTTTTGCCAATAGAGTATACTCAGACCGGCCTGAGCATGGACTCTAGTCTCCCTTTCTCCTGGGTAGGCTTGTGTGGCTGTGTTGGAAGCTTGCTCAGCCTAAGACTGAGTTTGCCCCCAATTAAGGAGAGCGCTGGAGGCTTGTGCGGCTTCTGGTTTGTTTAACGAAGACTCTGGGAAAATTGAGTTAATTTGCCCTCCTTCTTTGCTAGCCGATCAAGAGCCCGCCTGCTCTTACTGAGGCTGCTGCCGCTTATTCTCTTAACATCAAACAGCTATGTGGGCTTTTCTGTCTTGGGATGAGGTCCCGACTCTTTCGCTGACTTTCACTCTTTCTCTTTTCTCTCTTTTTTTCTCGAAGAATCCAAAGCATTGATGCTATATTTTCTATCTTTCTTTCTTTTTTTATAAAAACTTTATTGATTTTTAAAAACAAACATAAACAAACAAAACATAAAAACATAAAACATCTTTTTTGAAAGCAGCTTGATCCCGGGTTACATCTCTTCGTATAGACACAAATTCAAATTCATGCTCATTTTATATACCATTCCATATCTCATTACCATTCTACATTTTCTATATAGCTTCTCCCCTCTTTTAACTTTCTTAATTTTATTTTATTTATTTCATCTCAGTTCAGATCATTATACTTATATTCTTTGTCTGTCCTGTTTCCAGCTGTCTATTATCTTTTCTCATTAAACAAAATTTCTCCTGTAATCACTGATTGGAGTATGACGCCTTTATCTCTTTCCCCTAAATTTATAACACTTAGTAGAATACATAGCTTCCATTCGGATTCTGCTTAGTACATTCTAAAGTTACACACTGTATTTTAAAAAGAAAAAATATATATAAATATATAATGTAATTAAAACAACAATCCATACCAATTCAAATCTATCATTAATATTCATTTAAATCTTAAACATTTTACACATTACTTTTCAGACAAGTATCATACTTCTATGGGAACACTTATAAACTTTCCATAGTTATTTCCCCCCCACTTCACTTATATTTTAAAACATTGTGTCATTTAAATGTTCCCATTCCTTCCTAATTCAATTCTCTCATTTATTTCATTTCATTTATTTTATTCACAAAAGTTTCACTGAATTACACTGAGTATTTTATCCCATTTTAATCATACGTTGTTTCCAATTTTCTAACATTATTTCTAATACTAATATAACAATACAATCTTATGTACCTTTGCAGAATCACTTTTTCAGTTAAGTTTTTACCCATTATCTCTAAATAAGTCCTGTTTCTTTACATCTTGCTCCACACCTTTGTAGCTTCTCTTCCCTTCCTTCCTCCCTTGCTTCTTCTTTCTGCCCTTTTTACCCCCTTGTCTCTCCACCTCCATTTCCCTCTTCTGTGTTCCCCTTTTCTGTTGCTTTCTAACATTATATCCACTTTTCACCTTATTTTCCCCTTTTTTGGTTGTTTTTTGGGGTGTTAAAGTCTCCATTTTCTTTCCCTCCTTTCCCCTTTCTTCCCCAAGTAAAGTTACTTGTTCGTTAAAGATGGCTTCTTCTTTGTCCTAATCTTCTTGTTGCGCAGTCTTTTCTTGTAGTTTCTCGTAGGTACAGATCGCCATTTCTAAGAATTGAAAAACAGAGCCAAGAGAGCCCTTCCCTTCTTGTTCCTCTTCAGAACAAGGACAGGTGTGTGGGGGTACAGGGTAAGCACCTGGCAGGACAGGAAGAGTCTGCGGGGGGCACTGAATAAGGTGAGGAAGATGTGCAAAGGAGCAACAGGGCACACAAGAGATGGGTGTAGATATGGGAGGATATGGGGGTACCCAAGAGGCACCAAGTAGGTTGGGGAGGATACAAGAAAGTGAGTGACAGGCACCATAATTTGGAGTGGGTGCACAAGGGTGTGAATGCATTAGAGGTGCCAAGCAGGTTTGAGAGGGTAAGCCCAGAGGTACAAGGGAGGCATCATGTGGGATAGGCAAGGTATACAAGGGTGCGAGTGTGCATGTGTGTGAGAAATTGACAGCTTAGGGAGGATGCACAAGGGGGCAAATACAGGTAGTATTTGACTTGACTTACAACAGTTGATTTAGTGACTGTTCAAAGTTACAACAGTGTTAGGGATATACACCCTAGCAGAACCTGCATGGCAGTCAGGCAGGCAGGCAAATATGTGAGATAAACGTTGTTGTAGTTTACACTCAGTAAAACAGATACACAGTGCTAGTTAAATAGTTTATTCCAGTAAGATTTATAGCATAGTCAAACAGTCCATATATCATACACTAGTTCAGTCCGTCCGGGGATTAATCAGTTGCAAAGTCCTGTGTCGAAAAAGAGGTCAGTAAACTTACAAATATCAGTCCAGTTATATCTCTCTTCGCAGTAGAGATATGAAGAAGTAAAACCTCCTTTCTTTCTTTCAGCAACAGCAAAGAACACGCAGTTAACAATCCATCATTGTCAGCAAGCAATCCAGTAAGCCAGCAATCAATCAAGTTCTCTTGCTCCCTCTTATGGCGATTTACAGCCGCACCCAAAATTACATGCTTTGCAGTTAAAGTGACACACACTTATATTCACTATCATAGTCTATATATATTATTTTACCCAAACTATGTTAGGTAACCTATGTTATTCCTAACATACTCCCCTTTTGGGTAATATAATAATATATATATATATCTATTTACATTCTTAAACCATAGTTGTCACAACTTTCCTTATGTTTGACTGAACCTTGGGCTTTTGTAAATTGATCAGCAAAATTTTCTTCAGTCATGCAATATTCCAATCTTATTAAACCATTTTTTACAGATTGTCTTACATTCAGATATCTGAGATCTGTATGCTTAGATCTCGTTTTTACAGCAATATTTGTAGCCAACCGTATGGCTGCTTGATTGTCTTCATAAACTACAATGGAATCATTAACAGTTATTCCCATATCCAATAACAACTATTTATACAGAATTAAATCAGTACATAATAAAGATAGACATGAAAATTCTGCTTCCATTGTTGACATACTTATGTGTTGCTGTCTAATTGACCTCCAACCAATCAGTGCTTTTCCTAATAGTATAGCCATACCTGAAGTTGATTTCCTAGTGTTTATGTCTGTTGCAAAACTTGCATCAGCATATGCACTTAAAATCAGATCATCTTTTGGCTCCAAATACAATGCATAGTGCATTGTCCTTTTAAGATATCTTAATATACATTTTGCTGCTTGCCAGTGTTGTTCAGTGGGTTCAGCGTTGAATCTTGCCAATTGATTAACGCCATAAGCAATGTCTGGCCTTGACCAATTACTAATATACGATAAACTACCAATTAGTGATTGATAAATAGTCTTATCGAATTTTGGACTTTGAGCATCAGTGTGCCCAAATTCCTGACTCATTGGAGTTTTAGCCGGTTTACAAAGTTCCATCTTGTATGTTTTTAGTAATTGATAAATCTTATCCTCTTGAGATATCTTATAGCCACCTTTGGTTTTATTTATTGTCAATCCTAGATACTGTTTTATCTCTCCTAATTGCTTTAATTTTATCCTCTTACCTAATAATGATATTATTTCAGTAGCTTCATTATTAGTTTTTATAATTAAAGCAATATCATCTGTAAACAACAATAATAATGACACTATTCCATTTTTCTCTCTTTTAAATAAACATGGATCAGCTAAACCTGCTTTAAACCCTATATTGTTTAACTCCTTAACAATATATTGGTTCCATTCGTAACCAGATTGTTTTAATCCATAGAGACTCTTTTTAAGCTTCCAACAGTCATTATTTGTTTTATCATCCTTAATTCCTACAGGTTTCTTTAGATATATAGTGTGCTGCAATGGTGCATGCAGATAGGCAGTTTCTACATCTAAGTGATTTATAATATAGTTCTTCTTAGCTGCCCACACTAAAGCTGCTCTCAGGTTGTTGCTTTTAGACTCGGTGCAAATACTTCATCATAATCACATGCAGTTTGATTAAATCCTTGAGCTACCAACCTAGCCTTATGGGTAACAGTCCCATTTTTACCTGTTTTTAATTTAAATATCCATTTACAGCCAATGGACTTTTCACATTTTCATAGACTTCCATTTGTTTCAATGAATTTAATTCTTTCTCCATTGCTCTATGCCAATTTTCTTGTTCCTTTGCTGGATACATTCTAACTTCTTCAACAGTAGTTGGAACTTTACTAACTTGGCAAACTACACTTGCTTGGTACCTGTCAGGTGGTCTGGTTTCACGTGTTGATCGTCTAGGTATTACAGGGCTTACAGGTGGACTTTCATGTACTACCTGTTCCTGGTTATCTATTTCTTCCTGTTCACCAATTTCTTCCTGTTCTGGTCCTATGTGCTCTTCCTGTACTTCCTCTTTAATTGTACTCTTCTTATTACTGATATGTTGTTTTGGTCTTTTGTAGGTTTCTATGATTACTTCCTTACTTGAATCTTGCTCCAGTTTTTCCCATCCTACATGTTCAAGGAATTGTGCACTAGCACTACAGTAAACTCTAGGTGTACCTTTTTCCCAGAATCTGTATGATTTGTGATTAGATTCATAACCTACAAAGAATAACTTTTTAGCCCTATGCTGCCCCTTATGTCTCAGTTGTGTAGGAATATGCACCCATGCTGGTGCTCCAAATGTGTGCATGTAGCTTAGGTCAGGTTTTCTACCATGCCACCGTGTGAATGGTAATTCACCTGTTGTTGAGTTAACAACATTATTCAATATATGATTACCACACATTATTGCTTCTCCCCACAAAGTTTCAGGTAATCCTGAATCCGACAACATAGTACGAGCCATTGCCTGTATTGTTTGGCCTCGTCTTTCTATAAAGGAATTATGTTGTGGCCTATATGGTGCAGACTTTTATGTTCAACACCTGCCATCTTCAGTCTATTTTGGAATTTATTATTTATAAATTCCGTACCATTATCAGTTACAAGAGTTACTAGTTTCCTTTTAGTTTTTCTTTCTGCAAACTTCAACCAATTAAAGAAATTCTGGTATGTTTCCGTTTTACTTTTCATTAAATAACAGAAACCATATCTAGAATAATGATCCATTATACTTAGTATGTAACTGAGCACCTCCCACACTTGGTTTTTTAGGACCTATAATATCAGCAAATCGACCTCTAGAGGTTCCTTAGTTTTAAATCCATTAATTCTATTTGCTGGTATTACCTTGCTTTTTTCTTGACTGCACGCATTGCAGTGCAAATACTTACTGCAAGGCTTTAGTTTTATACCTTCAGACAGTTCAACCGTTTGCTTGAGCATTTTAAAATTTATATGCCCTAAACGTCTGTGTAACAAATGTATGCATTCATCATGAGGTTTAACATTATTATAAACTGTGTTAGTTACCTCTAATGAATTATCATTTAACACATACAATTCACCTTTTAAAGTTGCAGTCACTTTTTTTTACCTTCTTTTTCTATTATGCAGTTTTCTCCCCTAAAGGTAACTACATAACCTAGTTTAACCAAAACTCTAACCAAAAGCAAATTAAACTTAAGTTGTGGTACATATAACATTCTTACATTTTCTTTTATGCAAGAACAATGTGCAATACCTTCACCTTTTGCTTTCATTTTCCAGCCATTAGCTAACGATATCTGCTGTGAACTCATGGACATCTTAACAAATCTTTTCTTATCTTTCGTTATGCAGTGCGATGCTCCACTATCTACAACCCATAAATTACTATTCACAGTTTCGTTTATACATGGCTAACTCTAAGCATTTTTCATCCTTTGATGCCTTTTAGCATTCTGGCTGGCATTGTGGCGTTTTCTTTCTTGTAGAATCTAGCCAAATGTCCTTTTCCTCCACAATTAAAACATTTTCTAATTGTATAGGCTGTCGTAGATTCTTTATCTTCTTGTGGTTCCCTTCTGAGTTGATCCCTTTCAAGCCTTCTCCTGGCTTCTTCAATTAATCTGCCAGTAATGTCAGTTAATGTGAGGTTATCTTTGGCAGTACTTCCAGTGAAGTTACATAGTCATCATAGCTCTTATCTAACGAAGACAAAATTATATAAACCTGATGTAGTTCTGTGAAGATAAGTTCTTTTTCATGCAGTTCCTGAAAAATTATCTTCATAGTGTTTAAATGAGTCAACATGTCTCCATTCTTTTGAAGATGTGTTCTGAACAGTTTCCGTGTAAGATTTATATGTGCTCCTACACTGTCTCGAACATAAATCTTCTTTAGAAAATTCTCCCAACATTTCGCAGCTGTTTCTTCTCCACGAATATGGACAAGCTGCTGGTCACATAGAGTCAGTCCTATTATACAGAGAGCTTGCTCATTCTTCAGTTTATATTCTTGTATTTTCTGGGCATCATTCTCATCTTCCGGATCCCATGCATCTACCTCTGGTGGGTTTTGAATTATACTCCACAAACCTTCTCTGCGTAGAAGTAGGCTGCATTTCATGGACCATGAAACATAGTTTGTTCCATCCAGTTTGGATATTAGAGACAAACTTTGTAAATTGACTTGTGCCATCTTTTTCTGGATATTAAACTATAATTAATAAAACACAGCTGTCTGTTTACAGTATTGTGTAACTACACAAACTCTCACTTTATATAAGCCTGTTATATCCTGGTTAGTCTGACTGTGCAGCTGGGCCCATAACCAGTGTTAGGGATATACACCCTAGCAGAACCTGCACGGCAGTCAGGCAGGCAGGCAAATATGTGAGATAAACGTTGTTGTAGTTTACACTCAATAAAACAGATACACAGTGCTAGTTAAATAGTTTATTCCAGTAAGATTTATAGCATAGTCAAACAGTCCATATATCATACACTAGTTCAGTCCGTCCGGGGATTAATCAGTTGCAAAGTCCAGTGTCGAAAAAGAGGTCAGTAAACTTACAAATATCAGTCCAGTTATATCTCCAGGCATGATATTCTGCTCTGGAAAAAAATCGGGGCGGCCAAAGAGACCCGCGCCGCGCGCCCGGGAGCGCCCGCTGCTTTCCCTCACCAGGGCCGGGCAGTGGCGTGTTGCATGGAGGCTGGTCTGTGGCTGGCCCAGCTCCCTTTTCCTGCCGCTCAGCGGCCTCCGCTCGCACCGCCCGGGCTCCGCTCAGGTATCCGGCTGGGGGCTGTCAGGAGTTGCTACCGCGGCGCAGCTCACGCGGCTCCAGTCCCGCGTTGCCTCGGGAAGGAAAAGGCAAAACCAGGAGCCGCTGCTGCCATTGCAAAGCGCCGCCGCTGCTCTTCCTTTTGCCTTTCCCTTCCTGAGGCAACGGGACTGGAGCCGCACGGAGCCGCGCCAGCAACTCCTGACTCAGGGCCTCCGAGGGAGGAAAGAGGAGAAGAAGGGGTGGGGGGAAAGGGGGGATTCCCAAAAAAATCAGAATTCCGATTTTAATTGGAAGAATATCATGCCTGATCTCTCTTCGCAGTAGAGATATGAAGAAGTAAAACCTCCTTTCTTTCTTTCAGCAACAGCAAAGAACACGCAGTTAACAATCCATCATCGTCAGCAAGCAATCCAGTAAGCCAGCAATCAATCAAGTTCTCTTGCTCCCTCTTATGGCAATTTACAGGCGCACCCAAAATTACATGCTTTGCAGTTAAAGTGACACACACTTATATTCACTATCATAGTCTATATACATTATTTTACCCAAACTACGTTAGGTAACCTATGTTATTCCTAACAGCATTGAAAAAAGTGACTTATGACCACTTTTCACACTTACAACCACGTTCATGTGATTTACATTTGGATGCTTGGCAATTAACTCACACTTATGATTGTTTCAGTGTCCCAGAGTCATGTGAATCTCTTTGGTGACCTTCTGACACAGTTGTTAATTTAAAAACTGCCATGATTCACTTCAATGTGGCGAGAAGAGTTGTAAAATGGGGCAAAACTCACTTAACAAATTTCCAAACAAATTAGCAACACAAATTTCGGGCTCGATTGTAGTTATAAGTTGAGGACTACCTGTATGTACATGACAGGCACTGCACAGGTCAAGTGGGATGCGTGGGAGTGCATGAGAGGTGCTATGTGGCTCAGGAAAGGTGCCCAAAGGTCACAGGTGGTATTCAGCGGGTTCTGACCAGTTCTGGAGAACCGGTAGCGCAAATCTTGAGCAGTTAGGAGAACTGGCAAATCCCACCTCTGACTGGCCCCTCCCCCATCTATTCCCTGCCTCCCATTGAGTCCCAGCTGATTGGCTGGGTCTTCTTTGGTTGCCCTGCACAGGAGAACGGAGCTGCAAAGCAGGTTACTGGGGTGGGGAGGGAATGGGGATTTTACAGCATCCTTCCCCTGAAGTGGAGAGGGAATGGGGATTTTGCAGTAACCTCCCCCTGCCACGCCCACCAAACCACGCCCACAGAACCGGTAGTAAAAAAAAAATATTGAATCCCACCATTGCCAAAGGTGGATAAGAGACACATCATGGGTCAGGGGTGATGCACAAGAAGAGTTGCACAGTTTAGCAAGGTTGCATGAGCACAGCACAGGTTGGGAAAGGTGAACAGGGTGCCCAAGTCTGCAAGAGAGGCATCGCTAGGGTAGAGGAGTGTGGGGTTGGCCAAGTGTTATGTCAGGAAACATCTCTGAAACCATGATCCAATGAGGTTTAGATAAATATCACTATATCCAGTTCATGTCTGTATTTTATAATGAAATAATTATGGGGACAGGGGGAAAGTCCCGTAATTGATTAAAGGGTTGGGAAATTACTACAGGCAACGAGCCAAATAGTCAGTGGATTTTAGTATAATCCAACATTTTGTTTGCTCAGCATCCAGTTATTTTGTCCACCCAGATTCAATGAAAGCATGTATATGTCAAAATAGCCTGATGGCAAGAAATTGCAAATATATGTTATGATTGTCCTCTTACAGCCAGATTTTCTTAAAAAATGGATTCCACTGCAGAATCCAGGAACAAAAGATTCTGTCTGCTTTGAACTACCCAAGACCAGAAATTGGCATAATCTTTAAGCAGAATTTGCTAAGATGAATTTGAAAGAACTGGGTCACTGAACCTGTTGTTTGTACAAATGTAGTGAACGAATGCTAGCAAATGTTCACTCACAGCACGTGTGGGCAGGCAACGCACAATCTCCTTTTGCAAAACCCAGACTATCTCTGTAATATACTGTCAAAATTCATTGGCAAAATGACTGCTTTCCAGCAAAAATTTAGTTGCTAATTTTTTTAAAAAAAAAAAAGTCAACACCGGGTTGACTCTTAACTGCATTAGGTCCTTCCTGACATAAATAAAAAATTCAGAGAACCGGCAAATACCGCCTCTGACTGGCCCCGCCCCCATCTATTCTCTGCCTCCCATTGAGTCCCAGTTGATCGGCTGGGTCTTCTTTTGTTGCCCTGCACAGAAGAATGGAGCTGGAAAACAAGTTAGTGGGGTAGGAAGGGAATTGGGATTTTGCAATAATCTTCCCCCAGGAGTGGGGAGGGAATAGGGATTTTACAGTATTCTTCCCCTGCCACGCCCACCAAGCCACGCCCACATAACCTGTAGTAAAAAAACAGGTGAATCCCACCACTGGTTATGACTGGCATTAAATCCACTGTATCTTCTTCAGGAATATTCTGAGAAATTAGCCCCATTCCATAGCAAAATGGGGACTATTTTAAACAGAGAAAAGGGCCTCAACAAGACAGAATATAACAAGTGTAGCTCTTTGTGAACACATTAATAGTTTTATTGCACCAAGAGGAATCAATTCTCATTTTTAAAACAATAACCCCCCCATAATCAAATAAATAGCAATAATAAATCTTACAAATTAATTCCAGAAGCAGAACATGTTCAGCCCAATATAAACATTGCCATTTTAAAAACATATATGACATCCTCAAAGAATGTCCTTAGGTTGTGTACTAGTGGCAAGGAAGACTTATTTCATTGTTTATTATATTTATATGCTGCTCATCTCGATCTCAAATAACACTGGGTGGCTTGAAACATGGTATTAAGGGCCTTACCTGGACACTCAGATCACTTCCACAAATTATGTGCGTATGATACCTGTACTTTTATGCAGAAAAACCAACCACAACCACAAACCACATAATCGTGAGAGTAAAACTTTCAAAACCTTCATATATGGCAAATGTAGGGTATTTTTTTAAATGAAACAAGACCCCAATTTTACAATGGCTGAGTTTTCTCATGGCCAAATTCACTATAAGTGTTTCTGGACCGTGGCAATTTTAAGCTGGGTGGATTTCAACAGAATTCTGGGAGTTGAAGTCCACCTAGCTTAAGGTTGCCAAAGTTTAGAAACACTGCACTGTAAGGTTAGAACCAATGTTGGATTTCGAAGGAACAATATCACATTTTGGCTTCTTATCTGGACCTCTGTTCATCTAGGCCATGGGGGTCAAACTCGTGGCATCACGTTGCCATCAGGTGACATTTCGCCATGTTTTTCCCTATTTGTGGAGCTGGAACAGGTGTGACTTGTGCATGACGCATCAGGCCCGCAAGCTGCCAGTTTGACACACCTGATCTAGGCTAGTGTTTCTCAACCTTGGCAACTTTTAAGAAGCCTGGACTACAACTCCCAGAACTCTCCAGCCAGCATGGGAAGTTGTAGTCCACGCATCTTAAAATTACTAAGGTTGAGAAAAAGTGATCTGAACAGTTCATGCTTTTCACTCTTTTTAGCAAAGCGAATGTTGTGTACTAGAAGCTAACTTGCAGAAAAGAGTTAATTTAACAGTCAAGTCATTTCTCACCACTGAGTTATAGCCGGTCCAATTGCTTTGAACTCCCTGATTCTAATGCACACTCTAGGCAAGCGAGCATCCATACCACACTGAGTTTTGCATTTTGCACCAAGTCTCTCTCCTCCTCGTCAGCAGAAGGTTCACCATCAGACCCCACGGCAGATGATGCTGCACCATGAACCTTATGACATAATTCCAAAAACAGGATTGTGACGGCAAATGCCAGGACCGTATTCCTCGTAGGCTTTCTTGGTGTGACACACTTCAAAGAACTCTGGCTGAGGGGGGGGAAAAAAACATATTAAGGATAAATCAGAAGCTTTTGCGTGCAAAAAAAATGCGATCAAGAAAATGAGCCAGTCCAGAAGAAAAATTGGTGGTACAGGATCACCTTCCCAGCGCATTTCTCTCCCTTGAAATAGCAGGAATTCACTACACGGGGCAAAGATAGATTGGCAGTTTATTTTGAAAGAAAGAGACACATATCCTCAAGATATTTTTTGCCACAAGGAACAGAAATTTTAAGAAAGCAATACAGAAAGAATTTGTTCCATTTCTCACTCACGTTATGCTACTATGCAAAGTGATTGCATAGATGAAAACTTGCTGAAGTCTGCTCTTACACCATTTGTCAAAACAGAATAAAATAGAATAGTTTTCCCCCTCCCCCCATGCTATCACTCTGCTGAACAACTAATTCCCACAACACCATCTTATGCCCTGGATTATCAAACCACCTAGCAGAGCTCGATTCCTATTATCCTTCTCATCTTTCCTATTACCTATTTCTTCAGCATTTTATGACTATAACTTTTTTGTTTTGTATCTTATTGTTGATTGCTTTTACTAGTATCCTGTTATGATTTATGTTGATTATTTAGTAGCCTATGACTATAACTGAGTGTTGTAATGTATGATTTATGATGATTGTATTTTGATTATGATCGTGATTTATCACATGTTGCTTGCAGGGGTGGGCTCCAAAAATTGTAGCAAAGGGTTCTCTGCCCGGTGGGTGGGTGGCCATGGTGAGTGTGGCCTAGTCGGCCTCCTGCACCATGGCAGAGGAGCATTTTTGCCCTCCCTGGGCTCCAGAGGCTTTCCTTGAGCCTCCGGGAGGGTGAAAACGGCCTCCCCGGGCTCCGAAGGCTCTCCAGAAGCCAGAAACGGGGGCATTTCCAGCCTTCCTGAACTTCCAGGGGGCCCATTTTTTGCCCTCCCCGAGCTTCCGTGCATGCCCTGCACTTAACTGCATCCAAAATGGGTCGTGTGGGGACTCCTGGGAGGGGTGGGGAGGGGTGGCCGGGGCCAGCCAGGAGTGGGATTTGGGGGTTCCCCGAAATGCACAGGGCTCTCTTGAACCCCTGCAAACCCCCAGCAGCCCAGCCCTGGTTGCTTGTATGTACATTGTACACTGAAGAGCTTATCCTTGCATGCCCAATCATACTGGGCCAATAAAGAATTCTATTATATTTGTCAAAAATCCTATCCAATTGACTATTTTTCCTTCCTTACATTATCACCAGAAAGAGCTGGTTCTGAACCCGGAAGGCTCAGAGTTGGCTCGGGGCTGTTCCAAATTAGAGACTAAAAAAGCACCTTTTTTGAATTTTCATGAACTGAGCACAGAATTGTACAAAGAGAGCAAGTCAGTACACTGAGTGGTGGCTAGTCAAGTCTCAAGGCTGAAGAAGGAAGCAGAGTTGCTGGGCAAATGAAAGGGAATATATGTGTCCCAGGATAACATTGCAGGATGCAGTCTGGGCCGGTCAGTGGAACCAGAGATTTACTCTTCCAAGCTTTCAGACTCGTGCTGAAGTCCATCCTCAGAGAATTTCTCTCTACCAGAATGTGGGCTTTGGGCTATTCTGTGCTTCGTATTTATGTGGTGCTGGGCTGCCAAGTGCAAAAATCTTCAGGTGTTTCGAACTACTTCTTAAATGTAGATCATCTCAGTTTGTATCCTGAAGAAAGCCCTCAACGTATGACCAGAACTGAGCACGGAATTATGATTAGAAGCTTGCGGCTGTAAGTGTTGTGGTTCGCTGGCAGCCGGTGCAGACAGCAGAGGTATAGGTCAGTGGGGAAGAATGGGGACCAGTCAGGGAGTCTGGAGAGGACTTGGACGAGGGTCCTGCGTCCGATGCAGGGATGGGACCAGGACCATCTGGCAGTGGGGTGCTGCCTTCGGAGCCTTCGGAGTCTGGCAGCAGTGAGGTAGAGGACCCAGGGGAGCCTGTTCCCAGTGCACATGTGCACAGAGCTGCTAGAAGGCGAGAGCAGCTGAAGCAGAAGGGGTGACTTGGGAGTAAGGCTGGGAGGTGATTGCCCCTCCCATAAGGGATAAAAGTCAGACCTCAATGATGAAACTTTTGCAGGAAGCAAAGCAGTTCAGTATATACTGAGTCCTTCTTGAAGCTCTGCATATTCTGGTAGATTTTTTTCCAGTACTGTTACAATTAATTTGGATACTTCTGTTTTTGGCAGCATTCCACAGCACTGACAGGCATGTGCTTATCTGTTTAAGTTAGTTTTGGCTGTGACTGGAAATAATTCCCAGCGTTGCATTAAAATAGGTTTTGCTTTTAAAACAAGTTTGTGTTTAATTACATTTGACGAAGCCTGGGTCAGAACAGTAAGTCAAGGCATCACATGACCAGATCACACGACCAGGTTCACATGAACCTTTCTTTTAAGTTAAAGCTGCAGTCATTAAGTAAATGATCGTTAAGTAAATCTCTTTTCCCCAACAGGCATTTTTTTTTGCTGAAAATTGAAAGTAAACCCTAGAAACTGGCCAAAAGAAATCACAAATCAGAGTTATATGACTATAAGACACTACAAAAGGCTGTAAAGGTGAGCAGGTTGCCAAGTGCCCCAAATTTGATAATCTGATCATTGTAACTCTGAAAATGAGTCTGGGGAGGTCCACCAAACGGTCATTAAGCAGCCCTTTGTAAGTTGAGGGTTATCTGTAGGTTCTCTGGATTAAACAAATTTAATCAGATATCCTTAGAAGACACTGTTTTTTTTTTAAACTGAGAAATGTTAAGTGGGATTTGGTGGGGGGGGGATTTTGCCTAACAAAATTTGTTCTCTCCACATTGATCTTATTAATGCAAGACGTAAGCCTGACCAGCAATGGAAAAAACAATGAGTTCATTTGCTGGTGGGAACAATAAAAGAGAAGTTTCTGTGCCTTGGAATCGAACAAATGATGTGCAGCTTTTCTAGGACCAGCTGATTTAATAAAAGACATACCGTTGACGCAAGCATAGACCCGCCAAACCAGACGGCATAACGCTGCATGTGATGACTGATGACTTGAACTTCCACAGGTTTGGGCTGCAAAACACAAACAAAAGCAGAATATTATCAGAACACGACACAGGCTGAGTTAACCAGGCCTACCAGTTGGAACGGCACGCTGTGTTTAATGAATTATTATGGGAGAAGAAATTCTGAATAACCATCTGTGTGGAATTAATGAAGCTGGCTCAGATTCCAGCAAATGCGGGTTGGAAATCTCCATGGCTCACTACCCAAGATTTGAGCTCTCCATTCCTAATGCAAGAGACCGTTCTACTAGAAGGAATGTAATTACACTTGCCGGATTCAAGCACCTGCCCAAAATATTGTGAGTTCCGCTATTTTTTTTTCCAAACTGTTGCTAGAATCACAGCTTGGACATCTATGGTCCAGCAAAAAAGAAAATATTGATCTTTCTTTCTTTCTTTCTTTCTTTCTTTCTTTCTTTCTTTCTTTCTTTCTTTCTTTCTTTCTTTCTTTCTTTCTTTCTTTCCTTTCCTTTCCTTTCCTTTCCTTTCCTTTCCTTTCCTTCCTTCCTTCCTTCGTCTGTCTGTCTTGACTCCTGGCAATTAGCTGGATAAAGTCCCTCCAGGATTCTTGACAAGTGATTTGCCATTGCCTTGTTCCTAGGGCTGAGAAAGAGTGTCTGGCCCTAGGAGACCAGCTGACTTTGTGTCTAAGGCAGAACTAGAATTCACAGCCTCCCAGTTTTTAGCCTGATGCCTTAACTGCTACACCAAACTAACTCTCATTCATCCTCTACTCCACTCATATTAACCAGAATGAAATCCTTTGAGCTAAACCTTTTGCAATCAGACCTCTGATTTCCAAAAACCTGAGTTTTGTTACAAAGGAGTATAACTCTGGGCTGAAAATGTTCTAACATTTTCTGGATGTTGGGCAGTTCTTTAAACCTGGAGATTTCAACTGACTGTCATCATATATAAATAATATAATGTTGTTCTTTGCAAATCATCTCAGAGCAGGATATTGGCCTGAATAAATGCAATTAACATGTTTTTAAAGGTGTCGTCTGATTTACAGGCCTTGCTAATCCGTTCAGCCCCCCCCCCCCCCCTTGTTTGTTCAGCCATTTAATGAAAAATCAAAATTTACCTTTAATCGACCCCCACTGAGTTCTTCGCTGATTTTTAGTCGAGCATCTACTTCTCTTTTCAAATCTCTCTGTAAGCGACGACCAAAATCTCTGAACATCGTAGATCCTCCTGAAAGCACCACATTCTACATGACAAAGAAATATTTTTGGGGCTTTAGACAATGCAGTCAAACCTTTTGATAAAACAGACAGATCTATGGATCTTTTCTCCAGGATGAGGAATAGCAGGACAAAAATGTGATCGGTCAGGTACATCCATACAGAGAGTTTTCAACTTACGACCATTATTGAGCCTGAAATTATGTTCGCTAGTAGTTGCAGCCATTAAATGGGTTACCATATGATCAGCCTTGATTTCGTGGTTGTTAAGCAAATGACATGGTCTTTAAGTGAATCCATTTTTCCTCAAGGGCAGTTTTTGCTGAAAACCAGGAAAAAACATTGAAAATCACAGTCGTGTGACCACAGACCGTAGCAAACAGTTGTAAAAATGAGCTGGTTTCCAAGCCTCCAAAATGTGATCACGTGACCATGTGAGGGGGATGTATATTCAGTCATTGTAATTTCAAAATCAAGTCATAAGTATCTCTTGGGGGGGGTCTGTGGTAGCTACTAAGTGATCAGCAGTAGGTGAAAGACTTTCTATATCACATGACAAATCCACTGATGTCATTCTGCAGGAAGATCAAATAAATCAAGTTGATGGCCATCACCACACAATCAAAGTGCAATCAAATCTTTACAAGCTTTGCACTGAATATGAGCTTCTATTGCAAAGGTGACATATTTTTTTTTGACACACATATCCCATGGATACATCTATTTTCACACCGAGTGTCCAGTCTTTTGGCTTGCCTGGGCCTCATTGAGTGAACTCTCTTAGTATTCAAGATTTAGCTTTAGAATAAGCATCTCCATTACAAAATGAATTGAAGCAAAACTGAAAGAAAGCAGCAGCTAGGTTGGAGAAGGAATGAATTAATTTATGCATGGAACAGTGTTTCTCAACCATGGCTACTTTAAGGTGGGTGGACTTCAATTCCCAGAATTCCCCAGCCAGCTTGTGGGAGTTGAAGCCCACACACCTTAAACTTGTCAAGTTAAGAAACAATGGTGTAAACCAACACACTAACAGAGGTCTCCAAACTTGGCAACTTTAAGACTTGTGGACTTCAACTCCCAGAATTCTCCAGCCGGCATAGTTGGCTGGAGAATTCTGGGAGTTGAAGTCCACAAGTCTTAAAGTTACCAACTTTGGGGACCCCTGCACTATAAGATCTTAAATGAAAATTAATGAGATATTTCAGAACAAAGAATTCCAAATTTCCATAACTGAGAAGGTCATAGTCATCTTACCTCACCTGATAATTTACTTTAGTCTATAGGAGGGTACACAGTTTATTCTATTTATTACGTTTAATAGACTTTAGTCGATAGGGGGTACACAGTTATATTCTATTTATTACATTTAATAGACTTAAGGCCAAAACCTTTTCCCTCACACGGCACATTACAATAATGAGTGCTAATTAAACTGATATGGTTTTTGAGAAAATTGTTGGTTTACTTCTTTCAAATGGCTAGAAAGGCTAATGAGAATTAGCCGTTATTAATTCCTTCATCTCAGCCACAGCAATCCTTATGAATCTAACAGGGATCTTCAAACTTGACAGCTTTAAGACTTGTGGACTTCAACTCCCAGAATTCCTCATCCAGTCATGTTAGCACAGGAATTCTGGGAGTTGAAGTCCACAAGTCTTAAAGCTGTCAAGTTTGAAGACCCTTGATCTAAGACCATGACTGAAAACACATTACTTACAACCAGACCTTACATTCAGATGTTTGTCAACTGGCATGTACTGTATGTATGAAGGTTGCAGCATCCCAGGGTTGGGTGATCACCATTTGTGACTTTCCCAGCTGGCTTCTGACAAGCAAAGCCAATGGGGAAAGCCATGGTCTCTTAATAACTGGGTGATTCATTTAACCTTAGGATGATTCACTTAGCAACCATGACAAAAAGATCACAAAATTGGGATGACTCACTTAATAGCAAATATTCTGGTTCCAATTGTACTCATAAGTCAAGGAATGTAGAAAATGTCTGCTATCTAAGAGCAAATAAATCTGGAATGGTTAATAAGATCTACCTAAACCAGGAATCTTCAAACTTGACAGCTTTAAGACTTGTGGACTCCAACTCCCAGAATTCCTCCTCCAGTCATGTTAGCTCAGGAATTCTGGGAGTTGAAGTCCACAAGTCTTAAACTTGCCAAGTTTGAAGATCCTTCACCTAAACACTGGAGAAAAGAGCACATATGAATCCAGTTGACAATGGATTATAGGAGACTGTTGAATTTTGATGCAGAAGATGGTCTCCATAACTTCTACATTGAACCGTAGCATCCAGGGTAAAAATGATTTGAATAATAATGTACTATAAAACTGAAGGACAGAAGACTAAGTGAAACTTTTGAATGATCCATCCGTTCATTATTCATGGAGAAAAGTTTGCTCAGCAGTTAATAATAACAAAAGGATAATAAAGTAGGTGTAAATGTTAACTAGAAATGCTTATATTGTGTATGGTACAACAGAACTAATTAATCCACACTATTGCTATGAATAGAAAGCAGTAATAAGTACCAATTTAAGATATACAAAAAGGATTTTCGTTTAGAATTCCTTTTATGAAGGTATTTTAGACAACTTCTGCTGTGAAACGGTATTGCTTCATTCATGAAATCAAGAAAGAGCCTTTTTTAGTAGACAAATTGTTTCCTGTTTCCCCTTTTCATTCTTAATGATGATTAAATGTCAAGATACCCAACAGAAGAACTGGGGACTATTTCAAAGAGGATGGCCCCAGATCACTATAACCAAGGTCCTTGGTGCTCTCTGAGCTTGATTGTTTTCTGGAAGATGTTTCATTACCCAAGTAGGTAACCTAATCAATGCAGCAGATCCCACGCTCACTAACACCGATGAGGTTAGTAAATTGAGTAATAACAATAGACTTATAATGAAACGTCTGCAAGAAAACAACCAAATTCAGAGAGCACCAAGGAGCCAAAGTGAACTATAAATATTATCTTCTATTGGTAACGCTATAAAGTCTTCAGAGTGATTTATAGCCTGTTACAAATGTCGCCTATGGATTTTCAACAGATAGTGATGATAGCAGAGCTGATCTCTCTTTAGTTAATTACTTCACTCAATAATCTACAACTTTGGGGTTTTTTCATTAGCTACCTAATGAAATTTTACAATTTTACAAATAATGATTTTACTAACCTGGGAACAATTTATTTTTTTTGTGATTTTATTTATCTAATTTTTATTTATTTTCCTGCAACAAGGTTATATTCCTAATACAAACAGCTTTGTTTCATCTGCAATTATCTGGTCAAACTTTTAAACTTTCTTCTTTTTACGAACTTTATGAGGATTTTTTTATAGCCACAAGAGGGGGCTCCAAGATAAGGAATAACTACATGATGGTTTTCCATTATGAAATTAAATTTAAATTAAGATAGGCAGACAGGGTTTTAGTATAAAAAACAGTATTTTGAAAAACTTTTAAGAACTGAATGCTTAGAATTAGGCTGCAGCATTCTTTTAATGGCTTTCATTATCTTTTTTTCTTACACGATTATCTGGAGGCTAAAACATATGAAGAATGGTTACAGGAACTGGGCTTGGCTAGTCTAGTGAAGAGAAGGACCAGCGGAGACATGATAGCAGTCTTCCAATATTTGAGGGGCTGCCACAGGGAGGAAGGGGTCAAGCTATTTTCCAAAGCACCTGTAGGCCAGACAAGGAATAATGGATGGAAATTGATCAAGGAGAGATTTAACCTGGAAATAAGGCAAAACTTTCTGCCAGTGAGAACAATCAACCAATGGAACAGAAGTTGCCCTTGGAAGTTGTGGGAGCACCATCACTTGAGACTTTCAAGAAGAAATTGGGCTCCCATCTATCAGAAATGGTGTAGGGTCTCCCGCTTGGGCGGGGGATTGGACTAGATGACCTACAAGGTCCCTTCCAACTCTGTTAATCTGTAAATCTGGAATTTATATATTAGATCTATATCATTTTTAAACCTTATTATGTTACACTTAACTGGGGGCCAAAACAGAAAAGGCTCTTCTTGCCAGCCAAAATTCTGTGATCAACGGGATCCAAAATAGGCCCTTTCTGCTGGAATTAATGGAGTGGTTAACCCTGAGGTAAATTCCTTAGATACTCTGAACCCATGCCATAAAAGCCTTTGAAAATTATCATCATCTCTTCCTCCATTTCCCCCTAGATTATCTATGCATTCCATTAGAAAAGGTTTTCTCTTCCCAGGTCAGAAAAGAGACATCACAAAAAAACGTATTAGAACTCTGTTGACACAGGATATAATACTAGAATCTTGAAGCCTGCCTAGGATGCTTTCTCCTCGTCATACTAACGAGAATCAAGACAGGGCAATCTTGAGTGTTTTCCTCACCCTCCCCTGTCTACCTAGGCTAAGTAGATATTTACATAGTAGTTAAGGACTGCCTTCTTCAAGACTATCTTTGTCCTGGACAGCTTTTGTACACCCCACTGATGATGCCAATAGAAGCCATTAGAAGAAAAGAATGAAGACATACAGAGAGGACAGAGAAGAACTACTATCTTTTCATAAATGGAATTGATAATTAACATCATGCATCAAATTAAAAACTTCCCAGCTAATAATCCTAACTGTTCAGGAAAAAATGAATAAAGCTAAAAAAATAAAGCTAGTATATGTCTAGTATATGAGACAGATATGAAAATAGAGAATGTTAACTTGTTGGGATGTACAGGAGCCAGCAAAAAATAAACACATTTCAATATAAGTAAATATACAATGATCCACAATGGAGCCAATTATCCTAATAATATAAAAAAATTAGGAAAGCCTTCAATGCACTTCCTTGTAATTCTAGGACTGTCATAGTTTTTGATTGGCAGCATCCATCCAGGCACAACCAAAATTAAATATGTACCTCCATCCTTGTATGAAAATGCCAACTAATGTTTAATCATAGCAAGTAGCTGAAGGGTACAAGGATAGCTAATAAATAAACAATAAACAGAATGCATAGAAATAACAGGCAAGAACATTTAAATGAATCTTTTCCTGCCAAATTACATTGCCATTTTAAAAAGGGTGTTTTTTTAAAAAAAAAATTGTAAGACAAATTGCTTTTGTGTCTAATCACACTACACCAAATAAAGTACTTCTATTCTATTCTATTCCTCTACAAACATATGCATGAATTTCATTATTAAAAGTTAATGTTTTTAATAGCTGAAATTTCATGAGATCAGTAAATCTCATAAGATTCTCAGAATTAGGAGGCTGCCATTAGTTTGTGGTGATAGGCAATCTCTAGCAACTAGAGCCACTTAAATATGGTATTTCATTTCATTTTTGCCTACATCAATGATCACCTGCAGTATTTTATGGGTCATCAGTGCCTCTTGGAGCAAAAAACAGAAACCATCAAGGTAAAATTACCCTGTCAGTGAGATGGGCAGGCTCCAAATTTAATAACTATAATAAACAAATTAAAAAGCAAATGTGTGATTTTTGTCTACTTCTCTAAAAACGGATGAGCTTTAAAGGCATGAGAAAAGCTGAATCTATAGCTAGACACCTAATAATGTTCAGAAATGTTCAGTGTTGGACTAATACTGAAAATAAAAGCAGTTTTACCAAAATTATGTTTTCAAGATCATAATCTATTTGTTTATTCCTCTACCTGCAAGCTACTAATCAAACCAGCAGGAAGACACACAAGGTGTGAGACTTCAAATTTCACCTGAATGTCGTTTCATAATTCTGTCTCTCTGTGTACCTTATACAAAGGACGCCGAACATCAATGGGACAGTTCTGTATAACTTCATCCACAACATTCGAAATAGAGTCCACAAAATCTGGATTGGCAAACTAAAAACAAATAGGAGAGGCAGATAATCAATTAATGCAGATATAGGAAGTCTTGGAATTATGACAATTGGTTTAAACTTATAACAGCTGAAGTTATAATAGCTGTAAAAAGCGTATAGATAATTTTCGAGTTACAGCCATTGGTTTAATGACTGTTTGAAGTTATGCCGCAGGTGAAAAAAGTGACATGTGATTGGTCCTTGCACTCAAAATTCTTCCTCTTGGCAATGGGCAGGTATGTACAATAGTTGCAGCATTCCGGTGTCATATGATTGGCATTTGTGAGGCTTGGCAGGGATCCTCTGACAAGCAATGTCAATGGGGAAAACAGATTGACTGACTTATATCAAAGGGAAGGTGTGCATTTTCTAACACTAACACTAACACTAACACGGCATTTCCGGATGCCTTTATAAGTAGATTACTGCATTCCTGTCAAACAGGAAAACAAATAGTAAAAATAGGGAGCGCTATATCAAACCCTGCTCCAGTTAACAGCGGTGTTCCCCAAGGCAGCGTTCTAGGACCCATACTCTTTATACTCTATATAAATGACCTTTGCGATCACCTTATAAGCAACTGTGTCCTCTTTGAGGATGACGTAAAACTATTCAACACCACTGACAATGCTACTATCCTTCAAAGCTACCTTGATTATGTGTCTGAATGGTCAAACATCTGGCAACTCCAAATCTTGACCAACAAATGCTCTGTCCTACACATTGGTAAAAAATATCAGTACATTAAATACAAACTAGGCGGATATGACCTCGTTGATGATCCTCACTCTGTCAAGGACCTCGGAGTTCTCATATCAAATGACCTAAGCGCCAGAGCTCACTGTAACAGCATTGCCAAAAAGGCATTAAGAGTTGTAAATCTAATCTTACGAAGCTTCTCCTCTGGAAATATCAAATTGCTATCTAGAGCATACAAAACTTTTGCTAGACCAATACTCGAATACAGCTCATCAGTCTGGAATCCGCAATGCATATCAGACATTAATACAATCGAGCAAGTCCAGAAGTATTTCACGAGAAGAATACTACACTCCTCTGCTCGCAACAGAATACCCTATATCACCAGGCTTGAGATTTTGGGCTTGGACCACCTTGAATTACGCCGCCTATGGTTAGACAAGCGTAGCACACAAAATTATCTGCTACAATGTCCTACCAGTCAATGACTACTTCAGCTTCAACTGCAACAATACAAGAGCACACAACAGATACAAACTCAATGTAAACCGCTTCAAACTCGATTGCAGAAAGTACAACTTCAGCAACAGAATGGTCAATGCCTGGAATGCACTACCTGACTCTGTTGTTACATCCTCTAGCCCCCACTCCTTTAACCTCAAACTAACCACTACTGACCTCATCCCACTCCTAAGAGGTCTGTAAGGGGCGTGCATAATGCCCCATCGTGCCTACTGTCCCTGTCCAATTGTCCCCATTTATTCGTACTGTTAGGTATAACATTGATACCAAATATGGTTTGGGTGAATAAATATATAAAACTTAGATATCATGGTTTAAGTGCTTATCACTTTAAGCACAATGTTGCAGGCAATTAGCCGATTAAGGGTGCGGTTAGAAGTTACAATATAAGGAAGCATTAGAAGCTGGAAAGCTTACTGTGATTAACTGTGAATACTGTTTGTACTGTGCCTGTGACCGAGATGATCCTGTCTGCTACTGTTTGCTGATTTACTGCGGAATTCAACTGTTCTACTGTTTGAGCGTCTTGCTGAATATCCAGCGTTTGTTTCTCTGGAGAGAGGCACCGGAGGAGGAGAAGATATCTTTATCGGCTGATAAAGATATTGTAAGGACTCTTATCTTGGACTGTAATAGTGAGTCTTACTGGATGGAAATATAGTGAATGACAAATGGACTGAATGACAATGCTTTAAACTCTAAATGGATTAAAAACTATTTAAACTACAAACAGTGTTTGTGTTCAGTGTGTGTATACTCTGGGGCCCTTCCACTCTCGTTTGGCTGCCTGGCTTGACTACTGCTGCAATACTCTGCTAGGGGTTAATCCCCAAACACTAACACGTACCTATTTCCTATATTCTTACTCATGTTTATACTTATACCTATTATCTTGTAAGCAATTGACAAATCAAATAAATGAAATAAAAATAAAATAATTTAGCCACAAGATGGTGCCTTATGAGTACCATTGCCCTCTTTCCTGCCTGCCTGCCTCCTGCTTTCTTACTACCATCCTTGCAACTACTATGATTACTACTACGACTACTACGACTACTAGTAGTAGTAGCAGTACTGCGGTGGTGGTGACTTCTATTACAGCAATCTTGTCTCGTACCTCTGGATGAAAGAAGACCTCTGGCCCAAGGAATCGTTCATAACCAACATCTATCGTAAATGTGTTTCTGTTGATGGTATTGATTCCTGTGTATTGCTTAATCCATTTGTGGGGATCAACATCATACTTTGCAAATTCTTTTACTATGTCAGGACAAATATAACAGTACTTTTCCTGTCAATAATACAAAAAAGAAGGAAAATGTTTGTTTTATTGGGTGAAAGAAGCTGAGATTAAAAGTTAACATCTTTAGAAGTTATTCTACATTACAGCTGCTCCAGGGGCTCATTTGGAGATCCTGCATTTTACAATTGCTGAGGAAAAAAATGTTTATTATCAGAATCTGAAAGCCATGAGCAAAAAAACAAACAAACCAAAAAAGTAAACTGATCAAAGAACTGGTGAGTAAAGTTGACTTAATGGAGTTGGGCAATATTTTGCATTTCAAGGAAACCCCTTCTCATTGCTGTTCTTCTTTTCTTAAAGTCACCCAGCTATTGTGTCACGCAGGATCCGCTGAATAGGCAAAAGAAGAAAATAAGTCCAGAACTTCCACATAACATTCGGAAGCGGATCAGGCAAATTCCTCACTCACTCACAGAATTTTAGGGAGAGCTTACAACTTTAATCAGACTTGCAAGATTCTGTTATTATATTCAATCTCAACAAAAGTAATTTTATTCCCTGTGGAACTGATTTCCCAGTCAAGTCCATCTAATGAGGCTGACGGTTATGTTCATTCCCCAATGTTCTGGGAGTTGAAGTCCAACCATTTATTATTATTAATAATAATAATATCCCAACTTTAATATTTTTATAAATAATTCAAGGCCCCACAGATACCTAATACTCCCTCCTCTTCTTATATTCTCCACAACAACCCTGTGAAGCAGGTTGGGCTGAGTGAGACTGGCTGGACCAAAGTTACCCAGCCAGCTTTTCATGGCTATGGCAGGAAAGTCTTATGGTGATTGGCCCAAAGATACCCAACCAGCTTTCATGCCTAAGATGGGACTAGATCTCACAGTCTTCTGGTGATTGGCCCAAAGACATCTAGCCAGTTTTCATGTCTAGGTCGGCACTAGGACTCAGAGTCTCCGGGTTTCTAGCCTTAACTACTAGAAACACCAAGCCAGGGGTGTCAACTAGCAGCCCGCCGGCCGGATGCATCACACGCAGGCCACACCCACCCCGGCTCCGCAAAGGCAAAAACCGTCGCGATACGTCATGTGACGCGATCGAGTTTGACACCCATGCACTAAGCACTTCCTTGTCTCTAAAGGTGATCTTCACAAAAGATCCCAGTTCCTAAACAAGCTACTCCAAGGATTTTGGAAGTGTTGTAACTAATTATTGCAGTACTTCCTGTGAAAAACAATCTGTTCTGAGGCTGGAGCAACCTATTCTGGGATTAAGGTATTCTGTGACAGAACATTTTACAACTCCCTTCTAAAGATAAAGGTAAAGGTTCCCCTCGCACATACGTGCTAGTAGTTTCCGGCTCTGTCATGCCCCTGTCGGAGTCTGAATCTGAAGAGGAAGCCGAACAGTTGACAGGAAGTAGGAGTATGGCTCCGTTGGCTGTGGAGGAAACTGGGGAAGGGCAAAGTCCGGCTGGGCAGAGCAGGGGAGAGATAGAACAAGGGAGAGGGAATTCAGAGGAAGACCCAGGCCCACCCCCTCTTCATCCTAGGACACGCAGGGAGGAATGGAGAAGAGTGGTTTACAGGGGAGGAAAGGGCCCTGATTGCCTTCATTAGCTGCAGCTGGGAACACAGTGTATAAAAAAGGCAAGCTGTGGGCAGCAGGCTGTTGGGAGCAAACGTGACTTTATCTTGTATCATCGTGGCTTATCTGTGTTCCTGGAGTCTTCTCAACCATGTGAGTTTTGCCGTGCTTTCAAGTCTGAAATTCTTGCTGCTGCCCTGCCAGATTAATTACTCCAGTTTGGCTTGTTTGGACTTTAAGTTACAGTTTGTGTTTACCCTGTTTCGGACTGAATTTTCTACAGTCAAAGGCTGTTCCTGGGAGAGTTTTTCTCCAGTCAGAAGGTAATCGGGACATTGGGGACAAAGTTGGAGATAATAAAGGGACTCTTATTCCTTATCTGACTGTGTTGCCTTTGTGCCACGCCCTGGGTCATCACAGGCTCTAGGGGGCAGTGTTCATCTCTGTTACAAAGCCAAAGAGCCAGTGCTGTCAGAAGACATCTCCGTGGTCATGAGGCCGGCATGACTAAACTGCCGAAGGTGCACGGAATGCTGTTACCTTCCCACCAAAGTGGTCCCTATTTTTCTACTTGCATTTTTACATGCTTTTGAACTGCTAGGTTGGTAGAAGCTGGGACAAGTAAGGGGAGCTCACCCTACATGGCACTAGGGATTCGAACTGCTGAACTGCCGACCTTTCGATCAACAAGATCAACGTCTTAGCCACTGAGCCACCACGTCCCTTCTACTATCAACTTAAAATGAATGGGATATCCAGAAATCAGGGGGGAGCACATTTCACTGATTCCCCCAACTCTGTTCATTATTTCTAGAGAATTAGTGAAATAAAAAGTATTTACCTTTATAGCTTTTGCTGTTTCCAGGGATTGCTCCGGAGGAATTCCTATCTCCCTTTCCCTTAGGAGTTGTTGAATAAAATATGTGATGTCTCTTCCTGCAATGGGGATGTGCTTGATGCAGCTACCAATCACGTAACCTTCTGCCTTCCAAAGGTGGGGAAAAAGTTACTTAGCTTTAGACTTCCAACAGTAACCAGTTCAGAATTTGGGGCAAGTGCATTCTGCTTTTCAAGCAATTATGGTAATC
Organism: Notechis scutatus; assembly: GCF_049901735.1. NCBI lineage: Eukaryota > Metazoa > Chordata > Lepidosauria > Squamata > Elapidae > Notechis > Notechis scutatus. The sequence continues at coordinate 7,778,080 of NC_142025.1, read as the reverse complement.
CTTGACTTACAACCACAATTGCGACTAGAATTTCCACTGTTAAGCAAGCATTGCCTAATCCAGTGGTGGCTAACCATTTTGGGCTCCTGTGCCAAAAATTGTGCATGCACTTGCACGCTCGCACTCACATGCCAGCACCCAGAAGGCAATGCATGCCCCCCTCACGTCTCCTACACATGCGCAGGCAATCCCCACCTCCGCTGCCCGCTTACCTGCACTGCACCTCACAGTTGTTTTTCGGCTGGTTTGAGGCTTGAGGAAGGCTTGTGCAGGCTTCTGCAGGGCGAAAATTAGCCCCGTTTCATCACTTCCGGTATTTTTGGAAAATCAGGAAGTATCGAAACGGGGCTAGTTTTCGGCCTACAAAGCCTGAAGAAGCCTGCAGAAGCCTTCCTCAAGCCTTTGGGAGGCCAAAAAAGGACTCAAACTGGCCGAAAATCAGCTGTGAGGCGCGCACATGCGCAGTGAGGTAGTTTGCTTGCAGCTCGCATGCCAACACAAATGGCTCTACGTGCCACCTGTGGCACGCTTGCCATAGGTTCGCCATCACAGGCCTAATCCTTTGTTGTTAAGTGAATTGTACCTCATTTTATGACATTGTTGCCATGGTTAAGTGAATCACTGCAGTTGTTAAGTGAATCTAGCTTACCCCATTCACTTTGCTTGCTGGAAGTAGCTGGGAAGATTGCTAATGGTGATCATGTGATCTCAGGACACGGCAACCATCGAAAATACAGGCCTGTTGCAAAGTGTCCAAATTTTGATCAGTTGACCATGGGGATGCTACTCCAGTTGTAAGTATGAGCACTGGTTATAAGTCACTTTTTCAGCACTCTTGTAGCTTCAAATGGTCACTAAATGAATTATATGTCAAGGATTATCTGTATTATTTAATAAGAGTTTCAGATTTTAGCTTTTCAAAATGTACCCTCTCCCCTGCGAAATTAGCTAGCGGTGGAAACACAATAATTGAACGTATGACATAATCCACCTACACTGGGTCTAAAAAAATCCTACGGTAGTTAGTCCTCAATATATGACCATATGGGAACCTACCTATTAAGGTCATATCTTATGATATTGTAAATCGGATTGGTTGTGTGACCAACCCGATTTTACAACCTTTTTTGCAGCAGTTTTGGATATCTGACTGATGTTGAAAAATAAAGTTTTGTCTGTTTTTAAAGAACAAGCAAAATCTTCCAGGCTGGGCAAACTGAACAGAAGAACAGACAGGACAGTCCTCCACTTACAACAAGTGATTGTGTGACTACAGGACACTGTAATCATTCATAAATGAGAGCTGGTTGCCACGTACCCAAATTGAGTTCCCATAAACAATCCTGAAGGGGTGGGATTCTACCAGTTCGCACCTATTCGCTAGAACCGGTTTTTAACATTCTAAACAGTTTGGAGAACCAGTTGTTAGAAGAAATTACTGGCCTAATCCTGTAAGGAAGGCAGGAAGGAAACATTCTGGTGTTGCTTACAGAAACTGCCTCTCCGTTAACCCTTATTACATTCTTGGCAGGACTAGACTTCCTGTCTCAGGAACATCTCTGTAGTTTTTTTTTCCTCCTTTGCTGGTACTTTGCTTGTGTGGAGTGACCATTCAAAGTTACAATGGCACTGAAAAAAGTGACTTATGACCATTTTTCACACTTACGACTGTTGCAGCATTCCCACAGTCACGAGAGGCCAGGCAAGGAGAAGTGTGCCTCGATGTGAGTGATATTGAGTTGGCCACACCCATCCAATAACATGACCACCAAGCCACGCCCACCCAGTCACATGACCACCAAGCCACACCTACCACCTAAGCCACACCCACAGAACGAGTTGTTAAAAATTTGAATCCCACCCCTGAAATCATGTTCCTGTTGAAGTGGTGCCCAGTTATAAATGAGAGTACAGTACAATCATTTTTTCAAGGCCATTTTATTTGAGCCATTGTTACATGAATGATCATAAGTCAAGGATTATCTGTGTATCGTACTTACCACTGGAATGACATGAGTCACCCCATCACCACTGTCAACCACTGTGCCAGTTAAGGTACGGTTCCCAACTTGTCGTGAAGTCCAGGATGCAGCTAAGGCGAGCACGGCCTGTGAAAGTTAATTTGAAAAATAAAATAGTAAATTAAAATTTCTCACCAATTTCCCAAATAGTTGGTAGATTTCCAGGCCAAGTGAGACTCTATATATAAAGTAAAAAATAAAAGACTAAATATCATGTTCCCTCTTTTTAAAAAATACCAAAGGAAAGAAAACCTAAAATACATTTTAATAAAAATAAAAGCACTTTCTACATCTTCTGTACCCAAAGGGCAGAATGGTCGTCCTCAACTAACATTTCCTAGACTAGCATGCTGGCGGGGAACTTGGAATTGAAATCCACAGGTCTTGTTAAGGTAGAGAAACACTGCCCTAGAATAATGCCTTCAACTTGTACAGATGTTCTCTCTGGTCCCCATGCTAGTTAGCCTACAAACCAACATAATCATGAGATTATGTTAGATTCCTGGAGCAGTGTCTGGACAGGAAAGCAACTGTCTTGATCCAATAAGGCACTGTTTGTGGTAGAAGAAGAACCATACCTTTCCAAAGGAATGGTCCCAAATATGTTAGTGCTGTTAAAAGGAAACAAAGGTTTCTTCTAATTTTTGTGGAGCTATAGAAGGAAGGAAGGAAGGAAGGAAGGAAGGAAGGAAGGAAGGAAGGAAGGAAGGAAGGAAGGAAGGAAGGAAGGAAGGAAGGAAGGAAGGAAGGAAGGAAGGAAGGAAGGAAGGAAGGAAGGAAGGAAGGAAGGAAGGAAAATTAAAATTATGAAATGATGCAAAATGGAAAAAATTGGAAAATAGTTAAATAAAATAATCTTAATTACAGAGATGAATTAGAGATGAGATCACAGCAAAAGCCTTCCTTCCTTCCATCCTTCCTTCCCTCCCTCTTTCCTTCCTTCCTTTTTAAAAGAAGTTTGTAACTTCGGACTTTGTAAGAATGACACCACTTCCTCTTTCTATTTACATAAAATCATATCTTTAGCAGCAACGCTCAACATTTTATATTAGCCAAATGAAAACACTTTCACTACACCAATCACACAGGCATTTGCTGAGAGAGTTTTTTAAAAAGTCAAGATGTGGACGGCAGCTGCATGATCCAAATTCTGTTCTTTATTAACAGGTGTTGCAACTGCCACCTTCATCTTTTGGATATCCTACTTAATCATATCAACTTCTCTTCCAGAATATACTCTGGAAAAAAAAACAGAACTAAATGCCTAGAGAAGCCTCTGTTTCCAGTGCCAAAAGCATCATTCCAGGAAGTACTGATTTGATTTTACCTGCACGGCAATATAAAGTCCAGGTATGTTAAATGATTCAAACATGATCTCTGCAAGATATTCTCGGTTTTCAGGTGTGTTCAGTGGTGGTTCAGTCTATTTTCAAAAGACAGAGTTAAATAAAAAGGATACCAATCACACATTTTATCAAGGTTGATAGACAGCATTTTATGTTTATTGAAATTCTCTCGACTGACAGCTAAAGTTTTGACAGCAGCTATCAAGTCAAGAATACGGCTAGTGAACTGATGGCTAAATTATTTTCAATATATTGGTAACAATTAAACTGGTGTTGAATATTTACTGTCTCCTTGTTTTCTTTAGGACTTAACATAATACTCTGCCCTATTTTTTTCTCTCATTTTGGCTCTCAGGACTCTAATAAACATGTTATTTATAGAGATCCTTAGGATTATGTTTTTAACAGGGGACACTGTATGTGCATCCCATGGATAAAATCAGAATTTTGCATCTATTTGTCAAATAAATCCTGCTCCAAGTTCCAGCCGTTTGTGATGTGGACTTTCCCAGGTCACTTTTTTTCTTTTAAGCTTGTGTTTTGTGTGTACTTATATTATATTACTAATGTTAAAAATGTGATACCAATAATACTTAAACATGGTACCATTTGCCTGTTGGTCTTACCATTAAAAAATAGTGATCTTCTGGTTCAGCTCGAAGGTACTTAAAAATAATGTGTTCCATGAACCTTTCCATCAGATCCCAATCTTCCACCATGCCATGCCGGATAGGCCACTGAAGTGAAGGAGAAAGGAACCACAGCATCATTCCATGAATGAAAGTGTCATCTTTACCTTGAAGAAACAAAGGTCTGTTCTATCACTCCATTCAATCAACACCTTGCACAACTTGGTAATTTGGTAACACTTCTGTCTCTGACTTCGATACAAGAGATATACGATATACTATGGCCCTGAAAACCAGAGGTTCATTCCAGGGGTGGGATTCAAAAAAATCCCAGCAACTTGGTTCGCTGCCCGGTTGCTAGGTGGGCAGGGCCTAATGGAACTTCCTGTTTCTGGCTTCTGGTGGGCCTTCAGAACCCGGGGGAGGCTGTTTTCGTCCTCCCGAGAGTTCAGAGGCCTCCCCCGGGGGCCTCTGGGAGGGCGAAAACAGCCTCCCCCGCTTCTGAAGGCCCACCGGAATCCAGAAACAGGCCCGTTTCTGGACTTCCAGAAGGCCCGGTTGTCCCCCTCCCAGAGTCTCTGTGCGGACCCTCCATCGAAAATGGGCCGCGTGGAGACTCCTGGGAGGGGAGGGGCAGGGGTCGGTTGAAATACCAGTTTGGCAAACTAGCTATAACTTTAACATCTGGTTCACCCCACATCAGGAGCTCAATGGAGCTTTAAAAAAAATAATACTAGCTTCACTTGGACATAAACATTCCAATTAAAGCTGAGTAGGCTTTAAGATGACAGGTCCAGTCCTTTAGACCATTAGGAAGGACCAGCTATGCTGGAATGTGATCTGGAGTCTCAGGAGGAAGGGGGTCTTTCCCAGAGAGCAAAGAGATAGGGCAGCTTGAAATATCTGGTCGGCAGGAAGAGAACATGGTCAGACCTAACATAGCATTTAGACTTTATATACAATTATGGTGCTGGAGAAGACTCCTGCGAGTCCCTTGGACTGCAAGGCGATCAAACCGGTCAGTCCTAGAGGAGATCAACCCTGACTGCTCTTTAGAAGGCCGGATCCTGAAGTTGGCCACCTAATGAGAAGGAAGGACTCCCTGGAGAAGAGCCCAATGCTGGGAACGATTGAGGGCAAAAGAAGAAGAAGGGGACGGCAGAGAATGAGGTGGCTGGATGGAGTCACTGAAGCAGTAGGCGTGAGCTTAAATGGACTCCGGGGGATGGTAGAGGACAGGAAGGCCTGGAGGAACATTGTCCATGGGATCGCGATGGATCGGACACTACTTCACAACTAACAACAATAACCACCCCATGGCACTTTATAACATTCTCTGAGTGGTCTACAATGTAGAAGCATTATTTGCATATTGCTCCCAACAATTACCAATCTCATAAGGATGGAAGGCTGATTCAACCTTGAGTCCCCATCACAACTGAACTCCAGGCTGTGGATAATTCCCAGAATATATTTATAGTGATGGCAGATGATTGCTTTAGTCTGGCAAGATTCTGTTTACAGGCAAGCAACAATTAAGAACTATCAGAAGTAAGTCCATGTGTTCTCCTTAGTTCTTTGGAAATCATCTTTCTTCCAGTCTCTGCCTTGGAACTGAATGAGGAAAGAACATGATGGAGCAAGGCGTAATATTTTTTGCTCTTTTAATCTAGACCCTACCTTAGGAAGAATTTCTTCCATAGCACAGCTCAAGGAACCGAAGGTCAGTTTCTGTGCATCACTCCCTTATCTTACCAGCTTCTTCCTTCCAATGAATTTGTAACAAACAATATAGCTAGTCCTCGACTTATGACCACAATTGAGGCCAAAAATTCCATTATTAAGCAAGGCAGTTGATAAATGAGTTTCTGTCTCATTTTACAGCCTTTTCGCTGTAAAAGTTGAATGAATCACCACAGTTGTTAATGAATCATGTGATCATTAAGAGACTCCTGTTTTCCCTATTGGCTTTGCTTATCAGAAGCCATCTGAGAAAGGTTATAAATGGTGGTCATGTGACCCTGGAACAGGGCAACTATCATAAATAAATGCCAGTTGCTAAGCGCTTGAATTTTGATCACATGACCATGAGGATCCTGCAACGGTCATAAGCATCAAAAAAATATCATTAGTCAATTTTTTCAGCACTGTTGTCTTGTATACAAATTTGTAAATTTCTAACTCAACTCTCTGTCAAATCTGTTTTTACTCTTACAAATGGCCTTTGGTTTCCTCAAAGATAACTTCTACTGGATCTTTCTTCCAATAAATGCATCTTTATTGAATACATGTAATGTAAGCTTTAAAGAAAGCAAGAGGTAGGAAATGCACTAATCTCAAAGGTGCTTTTTCAAAAGGCAACTGGAATTTGTTTTTTTTCCCTTGAGGAAAACGTTTTGCTTATTTATTTTGTCAAGCATATTTTCGATAACAGATATAATTAGGAACATGATTATAAGTACATGAAATGGGTACAGATAAAAGGGGACATTAGGAAAGGGGCGGTAGGCATGTTGGTGCTTTTATGCACACCCCCTACAAACCTCTTAGGAATGGGGTGAGGTCAATAGTAGACAGTCTAAGGTTAAAGTTTTGGGGAAGAGACCACAGAGTAGAGTATACTCAAGTAGAGTATTCCAAGCATCGACAACTCTGTTGCTGAAGTCATATTTTCCACAATTGAGTTTGGAGTGGTTTACCTTAAGTTTGTATCTATTGTATACTTGTGTATTGTTGTGGTTGAAGCTGAAGTTGTCATTGACAGATAGGACATCATAGCAGATAATTTTATGTACTCATTTTGTATCCTTCTCACCCAAGAAGCTTGTTCAGTTCTGAAGAAGCTTCTTGGATGAGAAGCAAAATGGCTTCCTCAAGGAAAAAAACAATCCAGTTGCTTTTTGAAAAAGCAACAAAGCACCTTTGAGACAATCATGACCTGGATGACTGAGAATCAGCATAGATACAAAAATGCAGTAGCAAAGTAGAAGGGCCTACATTAGCCTTTGGAAGAGGACAATCAAGGAAAACTAAGGTTCAGGGAATTGGGATCAAATAGATGCAATAATTTGTAATCTTTAATTTGAACTGAGCTTCAAATAGCCTTTGAAATTGGTTGGGACTACAACTCCCTAATGACTAGGCTGAGTGGGAATTCTAGGAGTTGTTTAGTTAGGTTTAAAGCAAGGGGTTTTCACCTGAGATTTTAGCGGTCCATGAATTCAAATGGAAAATAAATAACTTTCTTTTCACCACCCTCTAACTTTCTGTCCAATAATGAAACTACATAACAAAGTCAACTGACAGCCTATGGACTCCAGAAAGGTTTGTTAACATCAATATCACTCTCTAAAATTATCTGGATTATTCTTTAATATTTGGGTAATTGTATTTGAGCATCAATGCTTTCCTCTGTAATGTAATCTACATCTATATATTTATGACAAGCCTTGAAATATACTTTTCTGGGAAGCAGTACGTAGCTTTTAGTAGTCTCAAAGGCTCAGAAAGATTAAGGACCCAGAATGTGCCAAAGACTTTAGGGGTAAAAGGAATGTCTGCAGAGGAGGGCCAAAATAATCAAGATAGCGGGCACTTCAATCCGAGGTGGTATTCAGCAGGTTCTGACCAGTTCTAGAGAATCGGTAGTGGAAATTTTGGCCCCGCCCCATCTATTCTCCGCCTCCTGAGTCCCAGCTGATTGGCTGGATCTTCTTTTGTTGCCCTGCATAGGAGAACGGAGCTGGAAAGCAGGTTAGTGGGGTGGGGAGGGAATGGGCATTTTACAGTATACTTCCTTTGCCACGCCCACCAAGCCACGCCCACCAAGCCACACCACACCCACTAAGCCACACTCTCAGAACCAGTAGTAAAAAATTTGAATCCCACCACTGACTTCAATATAATTTGGAGCTCTTGCACGCAGGTACAGGTAGTTCTTACAATTACCTTACAGCTGTAATTAAGCCTACGATTTCAGCCATAAGTTTGATAGTTGTTAAGCAGGTCATCATGTAACCACACCCTATTTTATAATCTTTTTACAGTGGTCATTAAGAGAGCAACAGAGTTGTAAAGTAAATACCACAGTCATTAAGTGAACCCATTGTTTGCTGATTGTTTTTTACCCATTGTTTGCTGATTGTTTTTTACTGGAAACCAGAAATAAATACCAGTTTCCAGCAAAACTATCATAAATTACAGTCATGTGACCATGTAATTCTGCAAACAGCCATAAGTGCAGGCAGGCAACTGAGCAGCCGAAAATACAATTACATGATCCTGGGAAGCGGAATACATTGGCACTTCAAAATCCAGGTTGTAAATAGCCTTTTTCAGGCCTGTCAAATGGTCACTAAGTGACTGGACATAAGTCGAGGCCTTCCTGCAAAAAGGAGCAGGGCTTCATATCACATGGGCACATCCGCCATCTTTATTTATTTGAATCCTTTCTGCGGATGTCTGAAATGCAAAAAACTCCCTGCAGGTCCAATCCTTTGAAAGCTCAATATATGAGAAGAGCAGGCAGAGCTGGGGGGAGGGGAGGGTATGTGTGGAGCTAAGCACATCATTAGCTTAGAGTCATTACGCTTCCACAGTCTAAGTTTGAAAGCTCAATATACAAGAAGAGCAGGCAGAGCTGGGTGGGTGGGTGGAGTTAAGCACGTCATTAGCTTAGAGTCATTACGTTTCTACAAACTAAGTTCAACCCCTCTTGAATTCTGTTGACTCTTAACTGGTGCCAATTTAGTACTAAACTGACGAGATTATTGTGTATAGTTTTGAGCAATAAATCTTCTGAAGTGAAACTTAGTGCATGGTCCCGATTCTCTGTGCCCGACACTCCCATTCTTCGCTCCAACTTTACCTTTGTAGCATAGGTGGGTTTAACAAGAGCTTCATCTCCAATGAAAAAATCTAGGTCATCCACGCCTTGGGCCAGTCTTCTCTGTGCCTGGTCACCCACTTTGGCCGATTCTCTTATTGCAATGCCTAAATGAAAGAGTTGCAAAACAAACAAACCGTTGGTACGCTCGCTTTGGGAGCGGTTAAATATTTGCCGTTAGAGAGGTGCTCAGTCCCACAGCCAGATGGCATCTTCAATTCAGAATACCAGCTGCCCAAAGGGTACCCCAAGTGAAAAGTCTTTCAAGCTGTATTCATGGCGTCAGGTAAAGAAGGAAGTCACTTGTTCATCAAGGCAGATCTGTGGCAGCGCACATAATAGAGATAGGAAGGAAAGAGGATTTGCCATAGCAACCGGAAAGTGGTTTAATGAGGGCCAGTCTTGGCAAGGAGATCTTTGTCTCTCCAGCTCCATACTAGCCTAGGACACTGATGTAGTAAATACTACTTCACAGAAAAAGGGGCCCACACATGCCACCCTAAACCCCCAAAGAAAACTCCCTAGACAGTAGAGAAGCCAAATGCTTGTCTCTCTCCACTGATGAGCACATATTCTGAAAACACCCTCTACTTACATGATGGGATAATAAATTGTGGTTCGGTATTTCCAGCGTAACCCAGCTTTGTGTACCTAGAAGAAGAAAGTGGATAATCAGAGACTCAGTGTGGTTTAGTCAAGCCAGGTTTATCCAAAAACAAGAGCACACAACAGATATAAACTTAATGTAAATCACTCCAAACTTGATTGCAGGAAATACGATTTCAGCAACAAAGTGATCAATGTCTGGAACTCACTACCTGATTCTGTTCTCATATGTTCAAACCCCCACTCCTTTACCCTCAAACTAACCTCTATTGACCTCACCCCATTCCTAAGAAGTCTGTAAAGGGGCACGCAAAAGCACACAATCGTGCCTACCGTCCCTGTCCTATTGTCCCCAATTATTTGTACCTATTTCATGTATTTATACTTATGTTTATTCTTATTTCTATTATATTGTAAATGTTTGACAAATCAAATAAAGTAAAATACATAAATTGGCTTGTAAATAAATGCTTCGTGTTGGCCCAGTTTTTTCTGAATCAAATAAAGGCTTGTTATGATCAAGGATTTAATGCAGGTAAATACATAATGTTTCTTAAAGCACAAATATTCCTCTTCATCCAAATTGCTGGGTTTCTACACCTGCCCTGGAGAAAGGCAACATAAACAGTAGAAGACTTAAAACAAATGCAAATGTATACAAGAATCCATTTTCAAAATTGGTCTGCAACAAGGATGGCCATAAAGAAATACTGTATTATTTCACCATCACCACTGCTGAACCCTTGAAAGCAGGGGTGTCCAAGCTGGGCAACTTTTAAGACTTGTGGATTTCAACTCCCATAATTCCCCAGCCCGCATGGAAGTTGAAGTCCACAAGTCTTAAAGTCTGCCAAGCCTGCTTTGAAGTGTATTTGTAAGGTATTTTGGTCATGATATATTGAAAGTTATCATTCCAAAGTGTCTGGAAGGATGGCACCAGAATATTGATCAACATCTTCTGAGAAGGATGGATTTCAGTTCAGTTCACAGGTCTCCAACCTCTTGCCTTGCACCCCATAGAAATTTGAAGACTCCTTTATTCTAAGACTCCTTCCATAGAAATTATTGAAGTCTCCTGACCATCATCAGTAGTTCTACGAGAGAATGATTATTGATGTGGTGGTTAAGGTGCTGGCCTAGAAATCAGGGGATTTAAGTTCTAGTCCTATCTTGGACATGAAAGCCGACTGGGAGACTTTGGGCCAATCACCAGGGGTTTGTGAATTCTAGTCCTCTGCCTTAAGCATTAATGCCAATTGGGTGAATTTGCACAGTCCCTCTCTCCGTGCCCAGCCCACCTCACCTCACAGGCTGATCATTGCGGAGAACATAGGAGAAGGTGTGGTGGATATGTTTGCCACCTTAAGTTATTGATAATGTAATAAAGATCAGATAAAAATTTAATAATAAGATGGTACCTCAAAACATGCTAGAATATTGCAATGGAACCTAAGAATAACCAGGAAACTAAACTACTTCAACTACTGCTTGAAGGCAAGCATGAGTTCAAAAAAGGAAACACATATGCTGCATTCTGTGTGTTTTACTGATTATCAACGTTTCTAGGCCTTGCTTTAATGCTGAGCATTCAGCTTTCAACACATTTATTGATCACACTGTCCTCTAAGCCCAGCGCTAAAGACTGCAATTGCATGTCCAGTTTTTTCCATTGCTTATGTTTGCAGAGCTTTCTCATGGGTCAGTGAGCCCCAAAATGACAGGCCTTCAAGAAAACCCAAAAAGAGTAATTATTAGATTAAGGTGATACTTAATTCTGCTTGATGATGGTGATGATGTTATCCACTCCGTCGGGTCTGACTCTTGGGGATTCTATGGGCCAGGTCTCTCCACATCTTTCAATCTTGCACTGCTTCTTTGAGTTGTTCTATGCTCTGGCTGGTGCCAGCTTTGATGGGCTCCAGCCATCGTGTTCTTGGGGCGCCTGGTTTGCTTTTATTCCCCAATTCTGCTTAGTCTTTGATTATTTCACTCTTCTTATTGGACTGAATTTATTATTCTTATATATTATTCTTATATGATCGTCCTTGGGAAGATCATATGGAACAGCCCTCCATATTTCCATCCATGCCCAGTTTAGGGTTTAAGTTCAACCAGGCTGCCACATTTAGTGCCTGGGAATTTGGATGGGGGGGATTTCATAGAGAGGTGGAAGATTAGACTCAACAACCTTCCTTTCTCACAAAGTCCAAGGACATGTTACCCTGCACTTGGAGAGGAGTGTCTGGAGGAATGTCTCCAGTTGGGACGACATTTTGATTGGGCCATGTGATGGGCTGGTGGGTGCAGGGGATGGAACTTTGAATTTGTTTTGGGAGGGGAAAACCCAGAACTCTCAGATTCGGGTTTTCCCAGATGGGCCAATATGACAACTCTAATAAAATGGAACTTTGAGGAAATGCTTGTCTCGGAGTTTATTGGGTTGGAGATGGTTGGTTGGAACGCTGACATAGAGCTGATTCCATAATTTCACCAAGATTGAACCAGCAAATTTTGAGCTCACATAATTGTATGACTGTACCATTTATGGTATTTGACTGGACTAATCTACCTATCTTGATTATCATTCTATAAGCCTAGAATGCAAAGCAAGTTCAGGAGAAGAGATGTGGGAAGATCATTATGTCTAGATCTGTTAGACGTCTTTTGCCTCACATACTCCAATTCCCAACAACCAACCTAAAACAATGCATGTGTAGCTTAGCATTTTTTTTTAGACTAAGTGTATATCCTGAATAAGTACATAGGAATTACATGCAAAGTTTTAAATGGAAAAATAATTCAAAATAAAATTTTCCAAGCCTCAGTTTGACAATTTCATACTATCCACATAGTTCTATGACATCTATTTATATTGACTGGCAAGATTTAATTAGTGGAATAGCTTGCCTCCAGAAGTTTGTGGGTGCTCCATCACTGGAGGTTTTAAAACAGAGAGGGTACAGCCATTTGCCCAAAATGATAAAAGATTTCCTGCTTTAGCAGGGGATTGGACCAGAAGACCTCAATGGTCTTCTCCAACTCTTCTTATTCTGCAATTCTGTCTTTCCTTATAATTTTTAGTCCTAGAAAGGGCAAAGCACAATTTTAAGGATCATTCCTTTTGCTTGTTCTTCATGTAGTAAATAGATCAGGTGGGAAAGGATACTTAAAAGGCATTTACTAGAATTTTTGCAACCCTTAAAATTTCCTTTATAACAATTATTTTTTCTATGTAAATAAGCATACTTTAGCAGACTAAAAAAAACCCAACCGTGGATATTGTTTTCAATCTACAGAGAGGCCTTTCTGACTATGCACATGATCAAGAATTATCTTATAACTTTCTATGCAAACCATGTTCTCAATCGCTGAACTGTAGTTCTTTTCTCAAAAATAATCAACACTATTTATTTATGCTTCAATTTATTAATACTCTGCTTTTTCAGTCCGAGTCCTAACAGAGAATTTTCCCTTGCAACTGAACAGTGTATACTGTATAGGATTCAGTCTTCCCCAGGAGGTATTATTAATTCAGGCTGGCAAAAGCCAGCCATCAATTCCTAAGCTTTCATGCAAATACTTCTTCTTCAATAGGCATCATAAGAGATAGCAGGTGTCTGGGTGAGGAAAGCAAACAGAATTAGAAATCTCTAGGGTATCTCTTCTGTTGACTAGACTGTGAATTAAAAAAACAAGCAACAGCAAAAATATTTTCATATTTTTGTTAAGAAATCTGCATGAATGGTTGCAACCATAAGGTGATCAATGTTAAAACTTAACTGAAAGAGGAGACTTTACTTTTAAGAAAATTGCCAGTTTTATTAGTGTGAAAATCCTAGCCTAGAAATCAAGACACTGTGAGTTCTGGTCCCTCTTTAGGAATGAGAGCTGACTGGGTGACTTTGGGCCAATCACCAGAAGACTGTGAGTTCTAGTCCTACCTTAGGCATGAAAGCCAATTGGGTGACTTTGAGCCAATTACTAGGAGACTCTGAGTTCAAGTCCCACCTTGGATATGAAAACCAACTGGGTAACTTTGCGTTAGTCCCTCTCCCTGAGCCCAAACCACTTCACAGGGTTGTTGTTGTGGGGAAAATGGAAAGAGGAAAGAGTATTAAGTAAATTCACTGCCTACAGCAGGGATCCCCAAATTTGGCAACTTTAAGACTTGTGGACTTCAACTCCCAGAATTCTCCAGCCAGCTGACTGGAGAATTCTGGGAGTTGAAGTCCACAAGTCTTAAAGTTGCCAAGTTGGAGACCTCTGGCCTAGAATTATTTATGAACTAATAAAGATGAGATTAAAATTGAATTAAGAAATAAAATAAGTAAAAATATTACCTCAATATCTCCCCATCAAAACGGTAGGTCTTAAATCATTCTATTATTCAACCCCCCACCAACCTGTTATCATCCAAACATTTACAGTTTACAAATGCAGATTCACAGCCGCATCATTAATCTTAACCAATGGAAGCAACCCAAAAATAGAAGAGAATGCCTAAAAATGGAATTTTCAAGTCTGCTGCAAATCTTTACATTTCCATCCTCAGGTTCTACTCTACACATTTGGGTTATGCCTGCTTTGCATGCAATTTTCAGAGTGTTTTGGCAGGTGAAATGAAATCAATCTAATGTGTCACTACCTCTCTAGAATTAATGTCATTATCTGATATGGTATACAGGGCTTTGATCTTGGACTCCAAATGTATTCTGAGAGGTTGTATCGATTTACAGGACAATCCTCAGCAGTTTCTCAGAAGTCCTACCAAGTTCACAGAGTCCTTCTTCTGAAATACAGATGTATATTTAGCAGTATTGATTCAATTGCAAATTCTACACCGAAAATGAAAAAGTTTGGAAGCTGATCAGATTGCTCATCTAACTGTAATTAAATATGGGATTACTAGATTAGTCCTTAATTAATATATGCAAGGCCACCTCAGTCAGACAGAATAACATCAGAGGCATGCCATCTAGGAAGTTTTAAATAGATCAGTGTGCCTCCTGACTTTAGGGTCAATGTGTAAGCTGATCTCTAGAATTGCAGGAGAGAGAGGATTGATAGAAACTAACAGGAGAATTGAAAGAGGCCGATTGTGTCGTGTTATTTAGCTAGTAATGGATTTACCTAAAATGCAATAAGAAGAGAGACAGTTTGGTCTAGGGGTTAAACCATCAAAACCAGGAGACTAAGAATTCTAGTTCTCCTGGGTGACTTTGGGCCAATCACCAGGTGGCTGTGAGTTTTACTCCCACCTTAGATATGAAAGCCAGCTGCATGACTTAGAGCCAATCATCAGGAAACTGCACGTTCTAGTACTACCGTAGGCATGAAAGCTGGCTGGGTGACTCTGAGCTCCAGGGGACTGTGAGTTCTAGTTCCCACTTTAGGCATGAAAACTGGATGACTTTCAGCCAGCCCACCTTACAGAGTTGCTGTTGTGGGGGTGAAAAATAGAAGGAATATTAAGTAGGTCAATGCCTTGAGTTATTTATAAAAATACATAAATCTGAAATGACAAAAATCCAAAATAAAATTATCCCAATCATGCTATGGAGTTTAGAAGGAGAACAAGCACTTAATGAACAAAGGAGCTACCAGTTACCCAAACAATCTTTGACTGCATAACACAAAGACTCAGATTTATTAGCATCTAACATCCCTATAACACATCGGGGACACAGAGTGATGCAACCACTGTAATTTGGATAACTGATTATTAGAGTGGGAAACAAATATTTTCTATTTCACTTCCATATTAACAAAGAAAAGATTGTTCATACACAAGGTTATACATCTGACAGACTTGTAGATAGTCCTCCATTTTCAACCACATGTGAGCCGAAAATTTCCATTACTAAGCAAAGCAGTTGTTAAATGAGTTGTGGCCCATTTTATGAAGTTTTGCCACAATTTTGAGCAAATCACTGCAGTTGTTAAGTGAATCATGCAGTCATTAAGCGAACATGTCTTCTTCCATTGACATTGCTTTTCAGAAGTTCCGGAGGAGGGTTGCAAGGGACCATCCCAGGATCCTGGGATTCTGCAACCATTATAACTTCATGCACGTTGTGAAGCGCACAAATTTTGATCACGTGACTGTGGGACTGCTGCAACGGTCATAAGTGTGAGAATTGGTCATAAGAAATTTGTTTCAGCACAGTGACTCTGAATGGTCACTAAAGGAACGGTTGTAAGTCAAGGACTATTTGCACTTCTAAAACCAAGATGCGCAGCCATCCTTATGTTTATGAATTTTGATTTGGTTTTTATGGCTTCACTGTTATTGCTATTATTGGTGCTCTGTGAGCTGGCTTGTTTCCTTACAGACCCTAACTAGGTAACATCATCAGTGCTAGTAAGGAGTGCTGTTTGAAGTCAAGTAAAGTGATGTACCACTAGTCCCCACACTAATGACCATAGAAATATTCCTATGGGTTATGTGATCAAAATTTGGGAGTTTGGCAACCGGCCTATGTGCAGAACCCAGATCACAAGTGATTGGCCATTTGCAACCTTCCCAGCCAGCTTCTAACTAGAAAGTCAATAGGGGAAGCCAGATTCGCTACACCAGGGGTGTCAAATTCAAGGCCAGGATCTTGGAAACAGCAAAGGACCAACCCACGATGCCTCTGCCAATGAAAACAAAGCTTAGGACAGCCGCACACGGCCCTCCCAGGCTCCGTTTTCAGCCGTGACCATCCCCTGCAGCCCTCTGCCAGTGAAAACGGAGCTCAGGGGGGCTGCTGCAGGCCATCATGCCAAAAACGGAACTCGGGAGCCCGTTTTTGCTGGCAAAGTACTCAGGCCACCACAGGCACACATACCCCACTGACACAAGTGATGTCAAGCTGTCCATGGCCATCCCAGCCCCACAAGGTCAAACACAACCCTGATGCGGCCCCCAATGAAATGGGAGTTTGACACCCTTGCGCTCACAATTATGATTTGCTTAACAATCATGACAAAAAGGTCCTAAACTCAGACGCGACTCCCTTAACTACCACAGCCACTTTGGTCTAGAGATTAAAGCACCCAGACTAGAAACCATGAGACTCTGAGTTCAAGTCCTGCCTTAGGCATGAAAACCAATTGGGTGACTTTGGGCAGTCACGCTCTCTCCCAGTCCAGCCCACCTCACAGGGTTGTTGTTGTGAGGAAAACAGGAGGAGGAAAATGTGTTGGATATATTCGCAACCTTGAATTATGTGTAAAAATAATAAAGGCAGTGTATAAATACATACATACAAACATACACGCAGGTAATCCTCAACTTAAAACCATTCATTTACTGACCATTTGAAGTTACAATGACATCGAGAAAAGCGATTTATGACCTTTTTGCACACTTACTGCAGCATTTCCATGGTCACCTGATCAAAATTTGCATGCTTGGAAACTGGCATGTATTTATGACGGTTGCAGTGTCCCAGGTCACCATTTACGATGTTCTGATAAGCAAAGTCAGTGGGGAAGCCAGATTCACTTAAGAACCGTATTACTAAATAAGTGTAGTGATTTACTTAACAACTTAAGAAGAAAGGTCGTAAAATGGGGCAAAACTCACTTAAAAACCTTTTTACTCAGCAATAGAAATGCTGGGCCCAATAATGGTTCTAAATCAAGGACTACCAAATGGAATGGTAAACTGAGCCAGTTGCCAGGACAAGTAAAATATTTAGCAAACAAGCCTAGCTCTCAAGTTTTGTTCTCTGAATGGCTGCTTGAGGGGAGAAAGCTAAAAGGTAGAAGATTGGTAAAAAGATATCCAGACAAAAACCACTCAGGAGCTTCTGTTGGAGGTCCCACCAAGCCAAGAGAAGGAAAAGGACCCCACTGGAAGATCTGCAACTAAGGAAAGTAGAAAGCCAAACGAATGGGCCAGAGAATGAATGAAATCCTTAGGTTAACTGAGTAATCTACACTGAGTGAAAAATGGCAGGGCTGTCTTAACGCAGGGACCTGATGTGTACTTGCCCCTTAAGAGCATAGAAGCCCCATACCAATCTGTGTATATTAACCCTTCAGTGCACCTTGCATCAAATACAGCAACATATTTATGACATTTTGCTGCATTTTTTGTATTAATACTGACATACAAATATATGTTTAATTTTATTGACCATTTACATTTTTATTCCTGTGAGTGGTTGTCATAGGGGCCACAGAACACTGCTTTGCCCAAGGCCCATAATGCTGTTAAGACGGCCCTGGAAAATGGACCTATAAAACGAAAGGTGACATGTTTTTCTTTTTGTGAGGGCTTGCAAGAAAGTGTGGCAGAAAGCTGAGAAACGAGAGAGAAAACTCCGTGTATTTTTAGAGACAATAACAAAACAGGCAAAAGGTTGAGAGAAACAGAGCAAGAAGTTAAGGCGCATGGCTGTTGTTTTTCCCCCCTATAATTTCTATAATCCAGGATCGGTGGGCTGACTCCTGATAGTTTGAAATGTGTTTGCTTTTTTTTAGAAGAAGAAGGACCCCTCTTGGGGTCCTTGCGAAGAGGTAAAGAAGAGGCAATTATTGGGTCTCAGGCTGGAAGGCAGGGAGAAGTGACTCCAGAGGGGTGCAATCCTAATCTCTGGGGGTCTCCAGCTAATTATTCCTAAAGTAAACACACACACACGCGCGCGCGCGAATGAGACTGCTGGGGAGGAGAGGGTGTGGATCTGGCATTAGGGAGGGGGTAAAAAGTTGTCCTTCGGGGAGGCAGGAAAAGACAGGAACGCGAGGGCAGAGAAGAAGGACGGAGCCCAACTAGTTCAGGATTGCGGGGGTCCATTTGGCACAACGCCCACACCGCCTCCGCCCCTCTTAGCACAGCCATAGGATGCGACGAGGAGGGGCAGAGTTTTGGTGCAGAGAAGGGCTGGAGGAAGGCAAGAAGGACGTCCCTGCCTTGAGATCAAGGAGAAAGCCCGGCGCAGGTGGAGAGAGACTTTCCATCTACCAGGAGAACAGAGCCAAGGCGCTAGTGCCGGCGGAGGAAAAGGGGGCGGAGGTGGTGTAAGGAAAGGGCCGAACCCGCCGCCTGCCCCGGCGCTGAGATGGGAGGAGATACGAGCAGACAGCAGGGACTCGCCCGACCCTACCGCTGCCTTGCCCAGCCCAGCCAAGCCGCTAGCGCTGCGTGAGGAGGAGAAGGAGGCGACCCCGCGAAGGAGACCTTAGGCGGCTTTGCCCTCGGATTCCGCAGGGCTCACTCACCCGGTGCCGGTGTCTACGACGCAGGGCGGCAAGCGGCTCGCCATGCTCGTCGCTGGGGAATCTGGCAAGGACGGAAAGGCCGTCCCGAGTCCGATTCCCGGGGATCCCCCCCGCCGCCGCCGCCGCAGCTACGAGCGGCCGGGCAGCGCCGCGCGCTTGCGCCCAACCCCGGTGCCCACGTGCGCGGCGTGCCAAGGCTGCCCTGGCGGCCATCTTGAGAGAGTGGGCACCGCGGGCAGAGCTACCCACCCCGTTTCCCAGGGTGACAGACCGGAGTGTGGGGGGATAAAAAAGCACCCGGGCGCCTCGAAAAGCAGGAAATGGTCTGCTCAAAGTCCTTGCGGCTTGCCAAAAAAGCGCAACTCACGCTGATTTCAAGATTGTTGTGTTTATTACAACGCCCTAACCTTAGCGGATGTATTGTGTATCCTTAGTGCATTTTATTTTATTGGAAGAGGGGGGCAATGAAAGGCATCAGACAGAAACCAGGAGGCTCTGAATTCACCGTGTGCACGCGAGTAACTTTCTCTCAGTCCTGGGAAGCGAAAACCATCCCCAAAAACTGTGGCCAAGGAAACAGCAGGGTCTTATTTCTGAAGTTACCAAAAGATACGACTAACTTGAAGCTTTTAATTGCTTATGATTGTTGCATTGCTTTTATATATTGCTTAGCATTGCTAAACAATATATAAACTTAATAAAATGGAATCCCAATGCAAGCTGCTAAGTACAGATAGACCTCGACTTACAACCGCAATTGAGCCCAAAATTTCTGTTCTTAAGTGAGACATCTGTTAAATGAGTTTTGCCCCATTTTATGACCTTCCCACAGTTGTTAAGTGAACCACTGCAGTTGGTAAGTTAGTAACAGTTGTTAAGTGAATCTGGTTTTCCCATTGACCGCTTGTCAGAAGGTTGCAAAAGGTGATCACATGACATTGGGACACAGCAATGGTCATAAATATGAACCAGTTTTGTCAAGCAACTCAATTTTGATCACACGATCAGGGATTCAAATTGCAAAGGTCATAACTGAAAAATAGTCGTAAGTCACATTTTTCAGTGCCGTTGCAACTTTGAATGATCATTAAATGAACTGTTGTAAGTTGAGGACTACCTATATTGTAGTTGATCTCCAGATTCCAAAATACTTTCACAACCACATCAGGAATTTACTGTCACAGGTGTTCTCTTTGGGAGTAGAAAATCAGCATAGAAATCTGGAGGCCTCTTAAGTTGGAAATGAATTACTTTGCTGAGAGGTGGGAGTTTCCCACACAGAGGAGATGAATATGTAATAGAAATGGAATTTCATGGGATCTAGTGTTCCCATATTGCAAAAGACGGGGAATCCCAAGGAGTGGTTATATAAGAACATTTGTGGAGAAAATACAATATAGATGAAGAAATATGATGAAATACTGAAACGAAACCCAGTTTTTCTTTTGAAACAGCCCTTACTGGTAAAACAAAGACCAGCTAATGCACTACCCCAACCTTGCTTTGATCTGCTTCATACTTTGAAGGCTGAGTTTTTTAAGATACGGAAAACAGCTGGATGGGGCTGTACATATTGAAATTGGAAAACAGCTGGATGTACATATTGAAATTACAGCTTGGAGATGACAAATGGCCAGATTATTGTGGAGGAGGCAGTGACCTCTTCCGAGGGATGAATAAAGTCAAGATCCCATCACACGCTTCATGACTTCAATCATGCGATCATTTGTGGTCATTTTGGATCCACCAAATTCTTATTTTCATAATATTGGGGCTAAGATCTGAATTTGAGAAGAGCCGTATGTGTGATAGATCTTTGTGTCTATATGTCAAAACTTCGCAACCGATCCATCTGAAAATGGTTAAGTAAAGAATAATATCTCGGTTTATGTCTCCATTTGATAAATGTTAAACGGAGAGAGGATGACAAAGGAATGTGTGGGCCACTGAGGGAAGTTTACACACACAAAAATTACAGTAAGCAGGCAGCATCTGTAAATTCTATAGTTCTGGAATAGACAGTAAAATTGAAAAGACAGCTCAAAAAAAGGAAATGGGAAATTGCGTATTTCCCTGTTGCCTCTGAGAAAACTGCACGGACACACCCATAAAGTCACTAACAGCTGAAAGATTTTACTTAGCTCTGCTCCACCATTTCCAGAATATTGAACTTTTCTTGAAATTCTGCTGAAGCCGATTTCTCCTTCATTGAACAGATAGAAAGCCGCAGTCATATTTTTCTATAAGCCCAGGTTAAAAATTGATAGCCCTTGGTTTACGACCATTTGTTTTATGATCATTTGAGGTTACAATAGGGCTGAAAAAAGTCCAGTCCTCACACTTACGACTGGTGCTTGCACTTAAGACTATTGCCACCACCCCCTATAGGATTATGTAATTGCAATTTGACTTTTATTGCAATGGCTGTTAAGACAATTATCACATTCATTAAGCGAATGACCTCAGGACACTGCAACTAGTTGTAAATGTAAGCCAGTGGTCAATTGCCAACAGGCTTGCATTTACAACTGGTCGCAGTGTCCTGCGGTCATCTGCTTAATGATAGTGATCACTCTCTTAGCAGCCATTGCAATAACACTCATAAAAAGGTCTGAATGCAATTTCTAACTGCAACAATTTACAATGGAAATTCTGGTATCAATTGTGGTTGTAAGTCAGGGACTACCTGTGTACCTACTTCTTCACTGTCATGCTAATTACTGAGAAATCTGCCTAATGGCCAAACGGCCACAAATTGAATAAACATAGATGATCTTTAAAAATAGCATTTGCCATAATTAATATAGCAGCTAAATATGACTTGCTGTAAGAAGGCAAGCGGAACTAGAGTAACTGATTACACAGTCAATTTATCTTTTCAGACCTATCCTTTAAAGGAAGCTAGGTACAGGTAGTCCTTGACTTACAAATTTTCATTTAGTGACCAATCAGTTACAACCAGAGGTGGGCTTCAAAAATTTTAGCAATGGGTTCTCTGCCTGGTTGCTGGGTGGGTGTGGCCATGGTGGGCGTGGCCTAGTCAGCCTCCTGCACCACGAGGGGGGGCGTTTTTGCCCTCCCCGGGCTCCGGAGACTTTCCTTGAGCCTCTGGGAGGGTGAAAACAGCCTCCCCGGACTCCGGAGGCTCTCCGGAAGCCAGAAACAGTCCCATTTCCAGCCTTCCTGAACTTCTGAGAGGCCCATTTTTCACTCTCCTGAGCCTCCACATGCACCCTGCACTTACCTGCATCCAAAATGGGCCTTGTGGGGACTCCTGGGAAGGGAGGGGTGTGCTGGGCAGGGCCAGCCAGGAGTGGGATTTGGGGATTCTCCAAACTGCACAGAATCTTAGCTAGGGGCTCTCCTGTTAGAACCAGGGGTGGGATGCTACCAGTTCGGCCCGGTTCTATAGAACCAGAAGCTGTGAAGAGCAGCTGACACTGAACCAGTTTGGTGTTTGGCCCACCCACCTGCCCGGGGTCTAGGCTGTCCTTTATTCCCTGCTTTTCCCTCTTCACCTGCTTTGCGCAGCACAGCTGAGGTTGAAAAAGCAAGAAACGAGGATTTTCAAACGCTGCGCTTGTCCAGGCGGCACAGCTGATGATTTCTAGCAAATGCTGCACACATGCATGTTATGACTGTCCGCAGTTCGGAGAACGAGCAAATCGCTCTACTGTCTGGCCCCGCCCTTCCCCACCCACTCACTCCTTACCTGGCATGTGAGCCATCCAACTTGCCTGGTTTGGTAAGTTGATATTTTTCCTCCCCCCACCCCTGACCATCAGCTGTTCTGCTCTGCCAGGAGATTTAGATTAGCTAGAAAGCAGGAAATCCTTGGATTTCTTGCTTTCTAGCTAACCCTAAAGCAGAGCCAAACCTTCCTTAGGATTGAAGTTTCTACTTTTCAATGCAGACTCAGGTAGCCGATTGCAGATAGATAGATCTCTAAGTGAATCTCTGATTCTGTGAGCAACTCAATTTGCCTACCTGCTTTGTCTGCTTTTGGGTAAAAGTTGCTCTTTTTTATATAAAAAAAATCAATATTTACATACATGGTGTGTTGTGAATTAATTTTGTGAGTTTGCTTGCTAGCAAATTTTATGTGACAGACTCAGGTAACAGATTGCAGATAGATAGATCTCTAAGTGAATCTGTAATTCTGTGAGCAACTCAATCTGCCTGCCTCCTTTGCCGCCTTTTGGGTAAAAGTTGCTCTATTTTTATTTAAAAAATCAATATTTACATAAATATTTATAATATTTACATAGAAGCCACACCCACCCAGTCACATGACCACCAAGCCATGCCCACCCAGTCACATGACCATCAAGCCAAGCCCACAAATTAGGCCACACCCACAGAACCAGTTGTTAAGAAATTTGAATCCTACCCCTGGTTACAATGGTATTGAAAAGGTGACTTACACCTGGTACTCGCACTTGCATCTGTTACAGCATCCCATGCCGCATGATCAGGATTCGAAAGCTTCCCAACCCACTTGGATTTATGACGGTTGCCCTGTCCTGAGGTCATATAATTACCATTTGTGACCTTCCCAGCTGGCTTCCAACAAGCAAAGTCAATGGAGGAACCCATATTCACTTAACGACTGCATGACTCAATGAACTGCAGTGATTTGCTAACCATGGTTTAAAAAAATCATAAAATTGGGCACAACTTAACAACTTGTTTAGTAATGGAAATTGTGGTCCCAATTGTTGTCATAAGTCGAGGATTATCCATAGAGGGATGGTTGACACCTGGAAACATCCTTGTAGTTTTCTTGGCTGCAATTTATACAGAACTTTTTAAAGTAGAAACTTAATATTTGATTCTAGTGATTCATATACTACGATCAGGAATGTGTGCAGAGGGTGGTTAAAAAAAAGTGAAGATGGTGCATTTTTATGCAATGCACAAAAAAAAAACAGGCAGAGCTTTGATTAAACCATTGCAACTGCCATCTTGACTTTTTGACTGGATCCTGCTGAAGTGTTTGGCCATGATGTCTCTCTGTTTCTCACCCTCCTCCCTTGTTTTGCATTAATATTCATAAGCCCTAAATAATTGATTGCAAAAAGAATTCTGGAATAGCATTCGTTTTACATCAAGCACAAAACCATTTGCAAATGGACTCAGGCCACAATCCAAAACAACCATCAAAAAGTGTGTTGAATGTTGGAGAGAGCATCTTACTTTATGATACATTGGAAAATACAAATTACTAGCTTAATGCCCGTGCTTCGCTACAAACTATGTGGTCGGGCTTAGTTTTTGGGGAGGAAAATAAGGTGGGTGGGGGGGAATCTGCCTCTGCCTACCAGCATCCATCGGTATTCATCTGGCCAGCGTCCTGTCAGTGTGTGTGAGAGTTGAGGGCTCTTTGGAAACTGAAACAGTATTTGCTGTGTGAGCAAGAAGGAGACAGCAAGGAGCCTGGGTGTGGCTTAGCTCAACTATTCTGTACTAAAGCTGGTTGCTGCTCTGAAACTGAAACTCCTCTCCTCTGCTTGTGTTTTGCATTTGGAACAGATTTCTTTTCAGGTGGGAAGGGGGAGTAGAACTCCTTGGCATCAGAGCGTGTTTATAATAATATAGGAAATACTAATGCTCTGATGGTCATTTCAAAAAATCCTTCCTTAGTGGGGACCTAGAAGCCAAGAGGAACATACATGCCAAATGTCAAGTTTGTAGGCTTTACAGTTCTGGAGATTTTGGGATGATGCGTGAGTGCTTTTTTGCTTATATATATATAGATAGAAGATAGATAAGTAGAGAGACAATATTTTTAGCTGGAAATCGGACATTCTTCTGGGGTTCTGTACACATCTATTTCATTTAATGCAAATAGTCCTTAAATTATTACCACAATTGAGGCAAAAATTTCTGTTGCTAAACAAGGCATTTCTTAACTGAGCTTTGCCCCATTTTACAACCTCTTTGGCTACAATTGTTAAGCAAATCACTGCAGTTAAGTAAATCATGTGGTCATTAAGCAAATCTAGCTTCCCCCATTGCCGTTGCTTGTCGGGAGCCAGCTGGGAAGGTTACCAATAGTGGTCACATGACCCCAGGACACTGCAACCCTCATAAACACATGCCAGTGGCCACGTGTCCAAATTTGAGTGTGTAACTATTGGAAGTCTGCAGCAATTGTAAGTATGAGAACCGGTCATAAAGTCATTTTTTCAGTGCTGTTGTAACTTGGTCACTAAACTAATAATTGTAAGTCGAGGACTACGTATGATGTGAATTTAGGGCATATGTATTTGAGAATAGAAAGTCTGAACATAAACTCAACAAATTTGCAGATGACACTAATGTTCTGACCAAGGCTTCCTGGAGATTGTAATTAATCACACGCTTAGTCCAAACAACTCTCTTTTTGTTTCAACGCTGGGAATTATGTTCACTCCCAGCCTGTAATGAGTCCCAAACAGTCTCTCGAGATAAGCACCCACCTTTATCTCCTTTGAATTGCTGCCAACACCTAAAATGCCAAATTAACTGTAAAAAGCCAAACAGAGTACAAAGTCCACACAGAGCTTCAAGGTTTAATCCGAACAGAGTGAACAAAGTTGCTTCCTGCAAAGGTTCCTGCCCCTTTGCTCCTCCTTTATGTCTTATGGGAGGGCCAATCACCTCCAAGCCTTACTCCCAAGTCCCCGCTTTTGTTTTAACAGTTCTTGCCTTCTGGCAGCTCTGCGCACGTGTGTACTGGGAACAGGCTCCTCTTGTTCCTCTGCCTTGCTGCTGTCAGATTCTGGAGGCTCCGGAGTCAGCACATAACTTCCAGATGGTCCCTCGTCCGAGTCCTCTCCAGATTCCCAGACTGGCCCATGTTCTTCCCCACTGTCCAACTCTGCTGCCATCTCTGCAGGCTGCCGGCAGATCACAACAACTAAACTGGCAAAAATAGCCAACACCCCTGGAGACCAGCTCAGGATCCAAAAAGATCTTGACAGACTTGAACAATCGGCCCTATCCAACAAAATGAATGTCAATGTGGAGAAAAGCAAAGTTTTACCTTTAGGCAGGAAAAATCAAAGATATAAGTACAAGACCTGACTCAAAAACAGTAATTGTGAGAGGGATCTTGGAGTCCTAGTGGATGATCACTTGAATATGAGCCAGCAGTGTGCAGCAGCAGTCAAAAATGCTAATACAATCCTGGGCTGTATAAACAGAGACATAGAATCAATATCACTTAAAGTATTACTACTGCTTTATAAAATCCTGAGTAAGATCATACCTGGAATACTGCAACCGATTTTGGTCACCATACTACAAAAAAGATATTGAGACTTTGGAAAAAGTGCAGAGAATAGGAATAAAGATTATCAAAGGCCTGGAGACTAAAACGTTTGAAGAAAAGCTGCAGGATTTGGGTTTGGCTACCTAGTCTATAGAAAAGAATTGGGATGACATGATAGCAATATTCCAGTATTTGAGGGGCTGCCATAAAGAAGAGGGGGTCAAATTATTCTCCAAAGCATCAGAAGGCAGGACAAGAAACAATGGTTAGAAACTAATCAAAGAGAGAAGCAATCTGGAATTAGGGAGAAACATCCTAACAGTGAGAACAATTAACCAGTGGAACAGCTGGGCACCAGAAATCGTGGGCACTCCATCACTAGAGTTTTTTAAGAAGAAACTGGACAGTCATTTATCTGAAGTAGTATAGGTTCTCCTGCTTGAGGAGGGGGCTGGACTAGAAGACCTCCAAGGTCCCTTCCAGTTCTATTCCAATCTATAAGATAATAAATAATGAAGCTAGCTTGTTTAATTTTCTTGATCAATATCAGCATGTTTTTATACACAGGATCCAAGAGGTTAATAATACTGATTGCCATATGGTATGTCTGGCTGGGGAAGGGGGATTTGATCATGCAGTTGCAGCTGCCCTGTTGGCTTTTCGACCCCTTGTTAGATATCCCTGAGGTTAATCGAATGAAACAGAATAAAGGCAACAAAGGAATCGTGTATTGCAAAAAAAAAAAAAAAATCAATATGTGAAATGCAATGCTTATGACAGTAAACCCATATATACACATATATAGGGAGTCCTTGACTTATGCCCGGTTGCTTAGCAACTAGTTGAAGTCAGGACAGATATCTCCTGGGCTAGGGCTACTTATGACTCGGGGCCCCGGACTAGGTCACATGATTGCATTTTGGGTGTTTGCCAACCAGCCTGCATTTGGCATGGTTGTATAGTGACTCATTTAACAACTAGCACGGCATACGACAGTAATTCCAGCCTCAATTCCAGTCGTAATTCAAGGACCACCTGCGTTCCTATGACTTCATACGGTTTACTCAATTAGCCCAATTTTCCAGGTTGTAATGGTGCGCCAAGTCATAAGCCAGATAATCGGTTGTCTTAAAAGTATTGTTTGTCATCCAAACTATGTTGTCTAAATACAGCCAATGTCAACTTCAAAGCGTGGTTTAATGTCAAGGTTCTGACTGGCAAACCGCAGCGGAAGGGTGCTGGGCCCATAACCCAGAGGTCGATGGATCGAAACCATCCTTGCTACCAACTGGGTTTGTAACTTTTGTAATAGGGAAAGGCCCCACTTACTTCGGACCCAGTGGAAAGGTTACCCTATGTCCAGGGGTGGGTTTCCAAATGTTTACCTACCAGTTCTATGCATGGAAAGCTGCCTGAACTCATTTTTAGCTCAGCTGAGGCACGGCAATCTCACAAATCAGCTGAGCTTTGCATATGCGCCTGTTCTGATCAAGGCTTCCTGAGACCGTAATTAAGCACACGCTTAGTCCAACTCTCTTTTTATTTCAACGCTGGGAATTATGTTCATTCCCAGCCCGTAATGAGTCCCAAACAGTCCCTCGAGATAAGCACCCACCTTCTATCTCCTTTGAATTATTGCCACTAAAGTGCCAAATTAACTGTAAAAAACCAACCACAGTACAAAGTCCACACAGAGCTTCAAGGTTTAATCCAAAGAGAGCGAACGACTTTGCTTCCTGCAAAGTTTTCTCTACCTTTGCACCTCCTTTATACCTTAGGGGAGGAGCAATCACCTCCAAGCCTTACTCCCGAGTCGCCCCTTTTGTCTCAGTTGCTCTTGCCTTCTAGCAGCTCTGCGCGCACATGCTCTGGGAACAGGCTCCCCTTTTTCCTCTGCCTCGCTGCTTCCAGACTCTGAAGCTCCGGAGGCAGCACCCCACTCCCAGATGGTCCTGGATCCATCTGTATCAGACGCAAGATCCTCGTTCAAGTCCTCCCCAGACTCCCTGACTGGTCCCCGTTCTTCCCCACTATCCGATTCCGCTGCCATCTGCACAGACTGCCAGCAAATCACAACAGTGCTCCGTGCTCAAATACAGACCTCTATCAAGACAGGAAAGCTGCCTGAACTGTTTTTTTTATGTCAGGCAATCAGCTGAGCTAAAAAAACAAGGAAATATAGGACAGGTAACGGCGGGGGGGCAACTAGAGGTGGCATTTGCGGGTTTTTCAAACTGGTCAAAATTTCCACAGCCGGTTCTCCAGAACCTGTCCGAACCGGCTGAATACCACCTTCTGCCTATGTCTGAAGTGCAGTGGGTTAAAGCTCAGAGCATGAAGGAGGCTGGATGGTAAGGAGACGCCACGCCATTAGGTCAAGATGGCGCTTGCAATCATGTGGATCAGATGTTGCAACCCAATGAAAACTAGAGCCAATAAGAGTTTTCCTCTCCCCACATCAGATTTTAAGCACAATAATACCTCTGTGTTTTCTATGTTTTCTTTGATCTACAGCAACTTAGATGAATCAGTTTGCCGAAGCAGCATATTTCTCAAGCACTGTAGTTGGCTGCCCTTGTTACAAAAACACATATTTGGCAGGGAGGCCCAAACAAAAGGCTCTTTGACCTGGTACAATTGATTTTTCTGTCCCATACAGCAGATAATAAATGTGAGGCTGGCTCAGTTTTGACAGGGAAAAGGTATTGATCTGATATATGTCTTCTTTTTTAACTACCACAATCCACTAAGAGATTGTTTGCGAAGACAGAGAAGTGCTGAATCTAACTAACATCCCTGTTTGTTTTATTTTTCTTCTTCAATACTCCAATGATCTTTGGAACACTGAATAAATACAGATAATCATCAACTTACAACCACAACTAAGCCCCCCAAATTTCCATTGCAGTTGTTTAAGTGAGCTTTCCCCCATTTTACGACCGTTTTTGTTGCCGTTGTTAAGCGACTCATTGTAGTCGTTAAGTGAATTATGTGGTGATTAAGTGAACCTGGCTTCCCCCCATTGAGTTTGTTTATTGGAAGTGAGCTGGCAAAGTTACAAACGGTGATTGCACGATCTCATGTTGCCATAACCATCCTAAATATATTCCAGTTGCCAAGTGCTCAAATCTTGATCCTGTGACCGTAGGAATGCCACAACGATTATAAGTGTAAAAAACACTTATAAGTTACTTTTTTTTCGGTGCCTTTGTAACTTTGAACTATCACCAAATGCACGGTAGAGTCAAAAAACTACTTGTACATTTTAATGCATTTTAGCCATTGGCAGCCTAAAGCATTCTGCTTTAAGTGATACCATGCCAGCCTTACTGGGTAGACCAGACAAGAAACATGTACAACATGAGCTAGATAATTGTACTTTATTGTGAAGTTACATTAAAAAGAATCTTGCAAGTTTGAAAGTATGTCTCTCCATTTTACAGCTCCCAGACCAAGAAAGGTTTATTCTGAGTCTCTTGATCAGCTCCTCTAAAAGACTGCAATGCTCCCTAGGGTACTATTTATTATTGGCATACAGTATGAATTGAAAGAAAGAGAAAGAAAGAGAAAGAAAGAAAAAGAAAGAAAAAGAAAGAGTGAAGGAGAGAAAGAAGAAAAAGAAGGAAGGAGAGAGAGAAAAAGGAGGGAGGGAGAAGGAAGGAAGGAAGGAAGGAAGGAAGGAAGGAAGGAAGGAAGGAAGGAAGGAAGGAAGGAAGGAAGGAAAAAAGAAAATATTTATTGTAGCATCACAAAGCAGAAAACACTAAGCCTTTTGAATTTGCAGCTCATCTTCAGAGATATCTGGAGAAGGTTTCAAAATGGCAGCCATAATTGTGCAATCAAAGCACTATCTTTTTATGTGTATAATGCATGTTTAAAATGACAACACTTTGACCTTATGGTTACAACCACTATTTTGACTTTCTTAACAGCCTTGCTGATGTCAGACACAAATATATAAATTACAGGGTTGGTAGTATTGACATGTATCTCAATGCACGTTTCACCATTGACCCCTTCCTTGCCCTTCAGCCCTGTGGCTGCTTCTGCTGACAATTGATCTGTTGTCATATCTTTGTGTTTTATTGCCTCTGCCTGATATATGAACCTACTCAGTTGACAAACAAAGAGTTTTGGTTAAGATTTTTAATCTGAAAGTTATGGCTGGGCTTGTTCAACACAAATAAGGGGAGTTAGTCTATGGATCACTGCATCGTGCAAACCCAGCCATGTGATTAGAAGCTGCTTCAAAGGGTCAGATAAACACTGAAAATAAAGGCTAATTGGGAAAACCATGATTACTTCATTAAATCTAGGGGTCAGCTTTACATGCAAGTACAGCTCCTAAAATACATGGTTAATTCTGACTCTGAAATCAGAAATGTGAAACAAGAGAGATTATCAGCTCTTGGAACAACTGCAATGATCTTTTTCAAATTTTGCAAGGCATGGTGGTGGTATATTACATTATGGTGGTAGTATAGATTGTGCAGTATTTTAGAATATGGACCACTGAAATTTAGTTTGCAGGGAAGGGATGAAAAAATTAAGATGGCAAGCATGACTGCATGTTCAAAGCCCCACTCTTTTTTACACATGTTGTAGTAGACATACTCAAAAATTTACTGCTAATCAGTACAGCTGGCCCAGCAGAGATGTTGTATGGGCATACCTGGATACCCCCTCATTTGACACTCTGAATTCCAAGCCCACATGCAGCACATTGTAATACAAGTAGTAATACAGCTTGCAAGCACAATTGAGACCAGAAGTTTCATCACAAAGTACAGTGGTACCTCAATACTCATCATTAATTTGTTCAGGGAGACGCAATGCGTTACCTAAAATAATGAATATCAAACAATTTTTTCCCATAAGAAATAATGTAGTGAGTCATAAGGCAGCCAACACTGACAATCTTGCTTATGCATTAAGCACCGAATAAATGATGAGTACAGAACACAATTTTCATGTCAAAATGAGTTGAGGACCAAATTTGATGAGTTTCAAAGCAATTGAGCACCAAGGTACCACCAAAAGGCAGTTGTTAAATTGAGTTGCGCCCACTTTTATGACCTTTTTTGCTCTGTTAAGTGAATCACATGGTTGTTAAGTGACTCTGGCTTGTCCCATTGGCTTTGCTTGTTAGGAGCTGACTAGGAAAGTAGCAAATTGTGATCAAGTGATCCCAGGACACTGAAACCATCACAATTACATGCCAGTTGCCAAGTGCCTGAATTTTGATCATGTGACTGTAGGAACGCTGCAACAGTTGTGTGAGGATTGGTTATAAGACACTTTTTTTCAGCATAGTTGTAACTTTGAACGTGGCTAAACTAATAGTTGTAAGTAGAGTCACATGTGAATTGATTTAAGATGTAAGTGACTATGACAGAGTATTTCCAGTCCACGAAAGAACAAAATCGGTACATGCTGGCTGGGGAATTCTACCGGTAGGAGTTAAAAGCTTGCATATCTTAAAGTTGTTAGGTTTGAAAAACACTGATCAAAAGGTCCACTGGCCAGATTTGTAGTGCCAAAATCCCATCAGCAATCCTATCCTTACTGAGAAATCTGTGGTTCAGTATAGTTGATGATGTCTTCAAAAGCAGATGATTTTTTTTAAAGGATAGGTAAGAAGGAATATGTCAGCCTTGGGGAAAGCAAGATTGGTTTACAAGAACAGAAAATGTGGGATTATATTGTGAGTGACTAATTTGCAGGTAATTCAGTATACACGACACTACAGTACACTTACGGTACACAACAGTATAGCATTTGAGGCAATATTCTTCTGCTTTATCTCTCGATTTCGTCTGGCCTGCGAAATGTAAACATCCACGAGGAGGCAGCAGGGATACACAACCTTTAGTAACAGCTCTTGACTGCCGCCTAACAAAACTTACAGCGAAAGAGATGAGGATGAAAATAATTCTCCGCCCACACGCAAAGCTCTATAAACTGCATGGGGGCGGTAGAGAGCTGGAGTGCATCGTTGCGCGTGCGCAGAGCATAATTTCATTGGCCCAGATCTGTCAGGCGAGACCGCGGTTTGAGAAGCCCGAGTGCGCCTGCTCAAATTGCAGGGTAGCGCATGCGCGCTGGTAGGTCGTCTGGAAAGCGGAGCGCTTCGTGAGGGGCGTTTTTTACTTGCTCCCGGTCTGAGCGATGACCAGCGGGATGTCGAAGTGGGAGTCGGGTGCCCAGGTGAGGCAGGTACCGGTTTACCGGCTCCTGCGCGGGAAGGGGAGGAGACCTGAGACCGTTTCCTGATGGAGGAGTGTCCCATCAGTCGAGGTGGTATACTGTTGCAGATTATGGAGGCTCTGCTGTGAAAGCTCCTTTCGCCCTTCCTATCTTCCTTCCTTATCTCCAGTGACCCGTTTTGTCCTTGTTGCATGGATTTGTGGCCCTAAAACAGTTCACTTGCTGCTTTAAATCAGCTTTCAATCCAGAAAGGTTGACTTTCTAGTTTCATCGGGATAATTGGGGATTATGGGAAATGAAAGTACAGCAACTTCAAGATGGATGGACTTCAATTCCCAGAATTCCCCAGCCAGCAATTCTGGGAGATGAAGTCCACCCAAGTTGCTCAGGTTGAGAAATTATGCTTTCATTTCAGTATTTGCCTGCAGCACAGGATGCAAAATGAATGGGATTTACACAAACACAGACAACTGCTTTGTAGTTGCAAAAAGTGTGTGGACATTAATAAAGGCAGGTGTAGAAAAGAAATCAGGGTAATTGTAAACCTTTTGGGACAGTTTGTGTCCTTGCAAACAATTCAAAGACAGAAGAAAAGGGACATAAACTGGATAAAATGGAATAGAATAGAATAGAATAGAATAGAATAGAATAGAATAGAATCCTTTATTGGCCAAGTGTGATTGGACACACAAGGAATTTGCCTCTGTGCAAATGCTCTCAGTGTACATAAAAGAAAAAATAAAATATATTCATCAAGAATTATAAGATACAACACTTAGTGATAGTCATAGGTTACTATAAGCAGTCAAATCATACATACATAGGTTACTAATATGCAATAAAAACATACTAGGAAAACAAATAAAACAATATAAATTGTAAAGATACAAGCAGCACGGTAATAGTCGTAAGTGGGAAGATATAGGTAATAGGAAGGATGAGAATAATAATAGTAATACAATCTTACTAAGTAACTTGACAATGTTGTCAGAGTTAGTTGTTTGCTAATTCCACCCAGTCGTTTGCTAATTCTACCCAGGTTTTTGGGGGGAGAGGGAGAACCTAAAAGCCTTTTTTTTATACCATGATAGCAATATGTCAGCTGTCTTCACTCTGCAAGAGATTGATGCCAGCCTTTCAAGACAGCAGTCTGGCTTTAGAGCTTCAAGAAATCAACAGTTTGTCTGTGGAAGTCTGTCAGTTGGTTGTGTCGCTTTTTTTTCTGCTTTGCAGCTCACAAAAGTTTTTATTAAATTTTGGTTCCATTTTTTTTTACAATTGTTGAAACAACTGAAAAACTATTTTATTTGCCATGAATATGACATTCACTTTCAGCTCTTAGGTTGGCCCTTTAGGTTATAATAGTTCTTAAAATGGTTGGCAAGTTTTCTGTTAAGTTGCTTATTATCTGAATTTAATGCAGCACTCTGAGCCCCTTTTGAAATATAAAGTGACATTAATGGAAAGCAAAAATGATGTTGCTTAAAACTCTTTGCAGCAAAAGTGAAATTAAGGCATCCTAAATAGGTAGCAAGGTAGAATTTTTATCCTGCAATTTATTCAGCCAGTAGGATTTTTTTTTAAAAAAAATCAATTTTGAGTGTGGTCAAAAGTATAACCTTTTATGAAGATTAATATTTAATATCATTATTTGAAACTGTGGTGACAGTGCTTGGTTTTGGCATGCGTCTTCCTTTTTATTTCTTTTCTGTTAGCTGGTTCTCCCAGGATGTTAGTGCACACAGCATGATGCTAAATCACTGCACTTACTTTCCCTTAAAAACCAGAGAGTAAACATGAATGCATTAGTGTTTAAATTATTATAATAACCTGCGTCGGCCGTTAAGGACCTGCTGTTTTTTCCCTGTCAAAAATATCCAAACCCTTGTAGGGCAATTATCTAGCCCATAATAAATAGTGGAGTTCTATAATTTAGTCCACAATCAACAGAAAGAATAACTTGCCTAGCAGTTAGAAGAGCAGAAAGTGAGCAATCTAAAAAATTTTTTTACCAAGGAAAACTATTTATCAGTCAGTTGATTGCAGTTGCTTGTTAACTTTGGAAGTAGGAAGATCAATAAAATCAGTCTTGGTTAGTGCTTTATAGAATACCACAAGGAAATCTCAGAGTTGTATTATTTCGTTGTTAGTTGCGAAGTCGTGTCCAACCTATCGCAACCCCATGGACAACGTTCCTCCAGGCCTTCCTGTCCTCTATCATATTCTGGAGTCCATTTAAGCTCACATCTACTGCTTCAGAGACCCCATCCAGCCACCCCATTCTCTGTCATCCCCTTCTTCTACTCCATCAATCGTTCCCAGCATTGGGCTCTTCCCCAGTGAGTTCTTCCTTCTCATTAAGTGGCCAAAGTATTTGAGTTTCATCTTCAGGATCTGGACTTCTAAAAAGCAGTCAGGGTTGATCTCCTCTAGGACTGACCGGTTTGATCGCCTTGCACTCCAAGGGACTCGCAGGAATCTTCTCCAGCACCAGAGTTCAAAGGCTTCGATTCTTTGGCGCTCAGCCGTTCTTATGGTTCAACTTTCACAGCCATACATTGCAACTGGGAAAACCATAGCCTTGACTATACGCACTTGTGTTGGCAGGGTGATGTCTCTGCTTTTGAGTATGCTGTCTAGATTTGCCATAGCTTTCCTCCCCAGGAGCAAGCGTCTTTTAATTTCTTGGCTGCAGTCCCCATCTGTGGTGATCTTGGAGCATAGGTTATATAGTTAATAATTATATAAAAATTATATAAAAATAATAAATATATAAACAAGTTAGTTAATAATATTATTATAGTTAATAGTTGTATTCTAGATTGGGAAATTTAAAAAAGATCCTGGAAAAAAGGCAATGATGAACCATATCTACGTTACCCAAAATATTATATGGATATGCAGTAAGCAAAAGCTAAGCTCAATTCAAGGGAATTTTTTAAAAAAATGGCTGCTATTTCAGAACATCTGAAACTTACTTATAGCTAGCTACCTGAATCTTTTAACTGGAGATATAATGTAATGCAAATAGTCCTCGACTTGCAACAGTTCATTTAATGACTGTTCAAAGTTACAGCGGCACTGAAAAAATTGACTTAAGACCATTTTTCATTATGATCTTTGCAACATCCTCATGATCATGTGATCAAAATTCAGATGCTGATTCATTTTATGACCATTGCTGTGTCCCAAGGTCATGGGATCGCTTTTGGTGATGTTCTGACAAACAAAATCAATGGGGAAGCTCATTTACAACTGGGGTTACTAACTTATCAACTGCAGTGATTCGCTTAACAACTGAGGCAAGAAAGGTTGCAAAATGGGGCAAAGCTCGCTTAACAAATGTCTCACTTGACAGAAATGTTGGGCTCAGTTGTGTTGTAAGTCAAGGACTACTCGTAATGTAAATTGGGGTCTCACATGGGCAAAGAATGCATTACGAATGAAGGCAACATATTCATGTCCCTGGATAATATTGCAGGATCCAATCTCAATCGATCACCAGAACCAGAGTTTTAATCTTCCAAGGTTTTGGATTTTTGCTGAAGCCCATCCTCAGGGAACGAGAATGCATGAGGATCTCTCTGCAGAATGTGCATTCTTTCATCAAGTTATTCCCTCTCTACAGCTGGTCCAACGTTTTTGGAAACAAAAGTTGAGAGGACTGACTTGTTTTTTAGCTGATTTTTGTCTACCTTAAGGTTCAGTATTTTCGTTTGTCAAAATTCTTTCTGTGAAATTGAAAGCGGAAAGCTGCAATAAAAATAATTACATCACTGCTCTAAAATACAAAGGGTTTTCATTACTGATTCTCCCATAGAGAAGCGAGCAGCAAGAGCTGGAACTTAATTATTTGATATTTGCTTTTTAAAAAGTCATTACTAAAAGAAATTAAACTTCAGAAGAAATAAACCCAGCGACAAGATTATGGGACAAAAATATTACATAGATGTGTAACAAGCTGTCACATGGTGCCATTGGGAACATGTCCATTTCTGTCTTTTTGAATCTCAGGAGTTTTGAAATACTAAAAGCATTCCCATTAAATTGAGAGACTTGTCCACCTAACACAAAAATCTATATTGCATTAGGCTCTCTTGAGTGTGTTTTCCAGGAATTTCTTGTTAAACACTATGAACTTTGCAGTCCAAAATAAATGGGCCATTCTGTCTACAAAGCCATGGTGTTAGAAAAATGGGCACATAAAGAACATTTGACCTTCGGCTGCATATGTGACTGTGCTTCTTGCCAAATGCCTAAATATTGCCTTCATTTGGATCTTTTGAGTATCTTGCAGACCTGCAGCTTCCAGAAAGAGTTGGAAGATTGCTTATCATACACAGCAAGCTACCATTTGAACTTGGGATTGCAATAATTTGTGTCTGATGGCTAATGGAAGATGGTGCAATTTCATCTTAAAATACCCCATCATTAGACAGCCGATTTGATTAGCATCACCTCAAAAAGGCTACAAGTTTTCAAGTATTTGAGTTCTCCAGGAC
This sequence comes from Notechis scutatus, assembly GCF_049901735.1. Lineage (NCBI taxonomy): Eukaryota > Metazoa > Chordata > Lepidosauria > Squamata > Elapidae > Notechis > Notechis scutatus. Next base: position 7,741,419 of record NC_142025.1, on the reverse strand, counting down.
TTTATTCTCAAAGAGAAAGTTACAAACAAAAAGCAAGATATGTCCAGGAAAAAGAAAATAGGCTATGAATTCTGCTATTCAAATTCAATACTATCTGCATCTTTCACCTTAATATGTATCTGAAGACCCTGAAAGACCACTAGATTAGAAGCAGTCTGAAAATCCTGAAATGCTTTTCTTTTGTTTGGCTCTGATAAAAGTGAACAAATTATACTGAAATTCAGATAAATTGGAAGGAAGTTTCAGTGGTACCTTGGTACTCAACTGCTTTGAAACTCATCAAATTTGATATTCAATGCATTTTGATGTGAACATTTTGTCCCAGGACTCATCATTTGTTTCGTACTCAGCACATAGGCTAGAACTTGTCAGTGTTGGCTACCACTGTGACTCATTACGTTACTCTTTATGGGAAAAATGTGTTTGGTACCCATCATTTTGATACTCATCGCATCTCCCAGAACCAGTTAATGATGACTACCAAGGTACCGCTGTATTTTAAATGCCAGCATGCCTAGGAAAAGGTAACTCACATGGGAAATGCCCCTGGCCTTAGAACAATTCGTAGTTTACAAGTGCAGCTGGTGGTTCCCCTATTGCAGAAGTTTTGTTTATTCTGCAGTTTGTGCTCTTTTCTGGTCCAAAAGAAACCAACAGCCGTGCATGGCTATAGTTTGTGGAGTTAGTCACCTTGATGGGGAGATAATGTGATTTCCCTTGAAAATTAGTGGGAAACTGAATGTTGCAATCAACCTCAAGATTAAGAAGAAAAGAACATATACATTGTTAGCTGGATGTCTTTATTGCTCCGGAATTTCTGGAGAATAACATAGTGTGATGGTTGTATCCCCAGGGACTGGGAGCAGACAATAATGCTTCCAGATTTAAGAGGGAATAGAGAGATAACCCTACTAACTACAGTAGTCCTCAACTTACAACAGTTCATTTAGTGATTGAAGTTACAACGGCATTAAAAAAAATTGACATGACCATTTTTCACACTTACACCTGTTGCAGGATCCCCTGATCAAAATTCAGGTGCCGGGCATCTCATAAAATATGACGATTGTAGTGTCCTGGGGTCATGTAATCATTTGTGACTTCCGATAAGCAAAGTCAGTGCGGAAATCAGATTCACTTAACAGCCATGTTACTGATTTAACAACAACAGTGATTCATTTATGATCTGAGATAAAACGGGACAAAATTCACTTAACAACTGTCTCACATAGCAACAGAAATTTTTGGGTCAACTGTGGTTGTAAGTCGAGGAACTACCTATACAGGCCATAGGCTTAACATAATCAGCAAACTTTATCCTAAACACCCCCAAGATAAACTTAAGGATTGGTTGCATCAGGGAAATTTGGTAGCAGAACAGCAGGCCAGTTTTAAAGAAGGTAAAGAAGGCACCATTGATCAACGTTTGCCACATAGTTGGTTGAATATTTTCTAACTAAGTTACAAAATATTCAACCAACCACGTGGCATTACTATATATGTTACTATTATAGCTCTTAAGGCAGCTTCTGAGTGTGTAACCAGGACCAAATTATGGGAGAGCCTGGAAGCCACATTCTTACCAACCTTATGGCATTTGAGTTCATTTCATAGTCCTTTTGCCTAAATAACCAGAGCGCTAATGTACCTTTGAAAACATTCCCCAATTTAGAAACTGTTTTATCTTCCAAGATTAGGAAAATACTAGAGTTTTATCATCAGGAAAGTGGATTAAAGGAGAAATGTTGATGGCCTTTCTTTATAGCCCAGGTACTTCCTGGAAAACCTAATTCCACAATTAACATCTCAAAATAGAGAAAATTATTTTGTGTCTGGCTTAAGATTGCTGTTATTCTGTGACTTTCTGTGTACTTAAACTCACCTCAGTACAATATAATGCTAGTGTTGAACCCATTAATTTTTTTTATTGTTAGGTTGTACTTTGCAGTATTGTAGTAAGTCTTGTAATTGCTTTGGGCAATTTTAGTAAAATGAAGAAATAAGCTAAACTTTATATAACTTGTTACGGATCACTGATTATAGGTAGTCCTCAACTTACAACCGTTCAGTTGGCTGTCGTTTTAAGTCACAGTAGACCACTGAAAATGATATTTATAATCCAATTCTGAGGCTCTGGTGGCCTCTGCTCAATTCTACATTTTGGCACTTGGCATCCAGTCTGCATTTATGCCATTTGCAGCATTTGACCATAATTTAAGAAGTGTTTGCCCCAAACCAGCATTTAGTTACGGTTTTTTGCAGAAATGCCCATAGTGAACAAGGGGTTTGCTTAACAACCACCACCAAAAACAGGCAAAAAAATCAGTCAGTCCCCTGGGTCAGCCATGTCATTATGAATATAATGGACAGAGGCCTATTACAGTCATAAGTCAAGGACCACACAAACATTTGTCACAGCAAACATCATTTTCTGGGAACAGGTATTTCTTTGATTGTTGAAACATGTCCAGAATTTTAAAATTAATTATATACATATACAACGTAAACACTTAAGCTACTGTGAAATCATTGAATTCATATTATCTCTCTTTATAAGTCTACAAATTTAGTGCACTGACATATTTATGGTATCTAACGACTTGCCTTTTTTCCCCCCAAAGCTGATTGCTCGTCTTGAAGGTCGAAGTTCTCTGAAAACTCTTGAACCGTGCCTGTTTGCTGAGGAAGGATATCCCATTTATGGTTTGGAAATATATATACATATATATATATTTCTGGCAAATATGCTACTTTGCATATTCAACCAGTGCATATTATTTTAAATACAGGTAGTCCTCAACTTACCACCACAACTGAGTCCAAAATTTCTGTTGTTAAGCAAGTTTTACTATCTCTCTAGTCCCAGTTGTTAAGTGAATCACTGGACTTGTTAAGTTAGTAACACAGTTGTTGTTAAATGAATTTGGCTTCCCCCTTGTCAGAGGGTCGCAAAAGCGGGTTCGGGGACACTGCAATGGTCATAAATATGAGTCAGTTGAATTTTAATCACGTGATCGTTGGGAGTGTGAAAATCGGTCATCAGTCACTTTTTTATGTTCCATTGTAACTTCAAACAGTCACTGTTGTAAGTTAAGGGCTGCCTGTACTACGAATCTCTCCTCTTCCCAAAAACACAACCTCTAACTCTAAAAATTTACACATTTTGGAAATTTGAAGAAACTTTCTGTGGCTATAGAGTGACCATTAATCTGTTTTATTGTATTCTGTTATGTCAGCTGGTAGTTTCCAGTAAGTTTTAAAGTGTTCAATGTTATCTGTCTGTTTTTAATAAAAACACTGGAGATTAGATAACGATTTGGGAAGCTCTTTGCTCTAGAAAATACAAATGTTTGCTCCTCCATTTTTTTCCCCCTGGGGTTTTATCTCCTTGCTTATAGTGCTAATTACTCCAGATTAATTCCTGTAAAACCAGGAAATGTAAACTAATTATACTGGATTGGAGTTGTCCAATAATCAGAAGATTCCACATGTTTTTCCTTTGGATTATATGTGAAGTGTGAGGATTCAAAGGGGGGAAAAATATTTGGAAGGTACTGTACATGACCACATTTCTCTTCACCGCTTCACAGGAGACGTTGTCGAATTCCACGGTGCGGAAGGCACTGGGAAAACGGAAATGCTCTATCATCTCATTGCTCGCTGCATTCTTCCAAAATCAAGAGGTGGTTTGGAAGTCAGCGTTGTTTTTATTGATACGGACTTCCACTTCGATATGCTGCGTTTAGTGACTCTCCTGGAGTACAGATTGTCGTCTCAAGGCACCGAAGCCACCATGAAGTGCTACCTAGAGAGGTTTTTCCTTATGAATTGCCACAGCAGCTCTCAGCTGCTGCTCAGTCTTTACTCTCTGGAAAGCATGTTTTTGTCCCACCCTTCCCTTTCCCTCTTGATTGTAGACAGTATGTCGGCTTTTTATTGGATAGACCGGGCCAACGGAGGAGAAAACCTGAGTCTGCAGGAAGCAAACCTAAAAAAATGTGTGCAAGTCCTCCAGAAGCTTGTAAAGGATCATCACTTAGTATTGTTTGCCACCACTCAGTCGCTTATGCAGAAATCATCGAACTTTGTGGAAAGCTCAGAAAAAACGGAGTGTGATGCGGGTTCAGATTACCGCCCTTTTCTTTGTAAAGCGTGGCGACAGCTCGTCACCCACCGGGTTTTCTTCTCCAGGCATCCTCATCCAGATGACACCCAAGGATTTTTAATGACCACATGTCACATTCAGAACGACTGCGTGGTAAAACGTTTGTTCTGCATTACGGAACAAGGGATCCAGTTTTAAAAGCCCAGGTTAATTTTAAAGGCAGGCATGCGTTCTTTCTTTTAAAACAGTTTTTATATTTTTTGTACTAACGTTATCTCAAATTTAACGTTAGAAAGCATGCTTCAGGTGTATGTGGGCAAATTGATGATGCTTATAAAAAATGTTAAGTTCTGGAGTCTAATAAAAGTGGTTAGTTCTTATTTTCAAGCACAGAAACACAAACTTGAACTGGGCTGAGCGCTGAGGTTCAGCTTGATTTTTTTTTTCCTCTTAGAAAAGATATATTCGTTAACTGCATGCCCAGCACGCAACTGAATTTAATAGGAAGAATACTATTTTTTTTTAATAATCCACTGAATAGTTTGTTTTTATCTGTTTTGTCCTGATTTCCTGGAAATTTTTCTCACTTGTTTCAGTGGTCTTCATTCCATCCAGGGTTGTGGGGTGTCCACCAGGGAAATAGCTTTGGGGAACTCTCATTGGCCCTTTATTCAGATTGTAGCTTGAAATATGGAAAGCCATGGATGCAGTGGCAGAACAAACAAGTGAAGTTCTTAAAGAGAGCTTGGTGTGTCTGAAACCCCAGCACTTTTATTCAGCGTGTCATATGTCAAAAGTTTGATAAAACAAGATTTGTTTGAATAAAAAAAATGCTCTGCAGCTCAGAGTAGTAGCAAAACCAATATTGCGTCTGTACAGTGCGTGTTAATTTTATTGCCCTTTGATTATTTCAGTGCTTTGCAAAATACATTTTATTATTGACAAGTTATATATGCAAGGCTAAAAAGATATGCTTACATTATAGATGAAATCCATATATTTCGCGACTTTCCATTAATGTAGAATTGTCACGCTTCCCACTTTTGAATAGAGTCCCTTCTATCTGTCATGCTACAATCTTCACAACAATCCTGAAAAATGATCCACATTGCAGATGGAGAAACAATTTGCCAACCTGCCTGAACAGGAAATTATAGTATTACTGACATGTCTGAATGCATACTTTGTATGTTTTCTTCTCCTGGGGATCCTTTATACATATACATGAATCTGTACAGATAGATAGATCTGTGGTGGGTACAGATAGATGGTTCCTAGGAACCATTTACTAGTAGTACTCAATTTACGGCCACAACCAGGACTGGAATTTCCATCATTGCAGTCAAAGGTTGAGTAGGAATCATTTCTCCAGCAATCATTAAGCAAATCATAGGGTCATGAAGCAAACCCAGCTTCAACAATGGGCATTTTTTACCAGACATCTGCAAAAAAAGGTTACAAACTAATCAGATGACTGCAGGTTTCTGCAACCAGTTGTAAATGCAAGCAGGTTTCAGGTGACTGAATTGTGATCACATGCAAGTGTGAATACAGGTTGCAAGTCACTTTTTCCAAGATTATCATAACTTTGAACCATTGTTCAACAAATGGTTGTGAGTCGAGGACCACCTGTAGATACATTTTCTCCATGACGGTGTATCCCTAGCCTATTCTTTCAGGTCTCCCAACAGCAGGGCACTCATAGCCATCCTAAAGGAACCCTTCCCCCTTGCTTCCTGGCTGTCCTCTTTCACCATTTCCAGGATTGGATCTTTGCATAATTGTGTGGAGTAAGATACATTGTGCCTTGAGTGAGAACTCTGGGTTGATATCTTTGACCAAGGCTCTTCAAACTTGGCAAGTTTAAGACTTGTGGACTTCAACTCCCAGAATTCCTAAGCTAACATGACTGGAGGAGGAATTCTGGGAATTGAAGTCCACAAGTCTTAAACCTGTTTTTGACGATACATTATTTTGTTGGCTACCAAGGTTATTCTTAGTCTTCTCTAACACAACAGTTCGAAATCCTATCATGCTTCTTCGAAGTCCAACTTCCGAAGAAGACCATCCCAGGGAATACATGGACTGCTCTGATCTTTTTAATTGCAAAGATCAGAGCATTCAAATGCACCAGGGCATTTGAATATCTTTGCCAAGGACTTCATGGCTGCTTTATCCAATGCTAGCTTGCAGCTACTTCTTGACTGATGCTTTATTATTGAGAGTTGACAAGGCAAAGCTACTCATCACTTCTTCATTGTCCATTCTAGAGCTGATGGTTCTACTTGAGGTCATTAGTTTGGTCTTCTTTGTGTTGAATTGTGGTCTCATTTTTTTCACTGTACTTAACATTAATGTATTAATGTAATGCTCTGTCTTACATATTGGCAAAAAAAATCAGAAAATAAAATACAAGCTGAATAGTCAAGATCTTGTTGATGACCCAAGCTCTGTAAAGGACCTTGGAATACTCACCTCTAATGATCTAAGTGCTAGAGCACACTGCAACTACATAGCCAAAAAGGCACTAAGAGTTGTTAACCTAATCCTACGTAGCTTTTTCTCTGGTAATATCACACTACTAACCAGAGCATACAAAACATTTGCTAGACCAATACTCGAATACAGTTCATCAGTCTGGAACCCACATTACGTATCTGATATTAGCACAATTGAGAAAGTCCAGAAATATTTCACAAGAAGAGTTCTCCACTCCTCTACTCGTTGTAGAATACCTTATGCCACCAGACTTGAAATTCTAGAACTAGAAAACCTTGAATTACGCCGTCTTCGGTCTGATTTAAGCATGGTATATAAAATCATAGATTGCAATGTCCTACCTGTCAATGAATACTTCAGCTTCAACCATAACAACACAAGAGCACACAATAGATACAAACTCAAAGTTAACCGCACCAAACTTGATTGCAGGAAATACGACTTCAGCAATAGAGTGGTCAATGTCTGGAATACTCTACCCGACTCTGTAGTTTCTTCCCCAAACCCCAAAAACTTTAACCTTAGACTGTCTACTATTGACCTCACCCCTTTCCTAAGAGGTCTGTAGGGGGCGTGCATAAAGCGCACCAACGTGCCTACCGTCCCTGTCCTATTGTTTCTCTTATTCTTCTTTTATTTTTCTTATATGTACCCATTTCATGTATTCACAACTATGTATACACTTATACTTATTATCTTGTAAACAATTGGCAAATCAAATAAATAAATAAATAAATAAAAGTATTTATAGATGGCAGGAAGCCATAGGAACAGTGGTGGTATTTGACCGGTTCTGGAGAGCCAGTAGGAGCAGCGGAGACCAAACTGGTTCTCTCAGCTGCTCTTAATGGCTCTGCTGTTGGGTTCACCCACCTGCCCAGGCTTCCATAGTCACCTTTATCCCCTGAATTTGAAGCACAGCTGCTTTGCCGCATGGCAGCTGCTGAAGCGACTGGGATCTTGCAGGCTTGCAGTAAGCGAAGTAGAATGCCTCTGCACTTGCACAAACGCCTTGGCGCCTGCGCAAAGTACGTGTTTGGCAAAGTTGTGCATGCGCACAAAGCACGCCCACCAAACCGGTGGCAACAATATTTAAATCCCACCATTGCATAGGAGGGAAGGTTCATCAGCCTTTTGACATTTTGAAAGTCTGATATGAGAAAGGGGTCAATCAGAAAAAGTCTGCAGTGAGTGTTTCCATTTGCAAAACGTCAGAACGGTGCTGTCCAAAGCTTTCCAAGACACTCATCATTCACTCCCGGAATACTTCCCCCACACCACCCCCAATTCCAAGGGTGTGTTTGCAAACAACGGCTGTGCAACGTTTGTATTTACTAAGGAAGCCTGAGCAGCCTTTGTGGCATCCTAGACTTGACAGGAATAAATCCGAAAAGGGCACCGGATAGTCTTCATAGATACAGGATGGGTGGGTAGTTAGGTAGATGGGAGGGAGGAGTTGAGCATAGTCGTTTCTTACGGGTGATTTGTGTGCTAGTTAGAATGGGGACTATTTTCTGAAAGGGTTTTAAATGAGCACTGGTAAAACAAACTACTGATGCGGAAGCCCATTTATAACCCAAAACAAACTTGCCCCCTCATTCTTTTGTCATCTTTCTTGTTTTACGTCATCATTACTGAGCGCTCCAGTAAATTCATCGGCCAAGTATGAAAATAAATGCACAAAGGCAACTCCCGCTATTCGTTCCTTCATTTCATTCTTTTCTTTGAAATGCTTTTTTAAAAAGCTCTGCAGCCCCTTTTACACGTCAAGGTTTCTGCCTGGGCTTGTATGAGATGCGTGGGGCTGCATTTTCTGTTGTTTTTACATCTAGTAAATTACCTGTTACCTTGAATTTAAATTATCCATTCAACAGAACTGATAGACAGGGCTATTGCAAAGTGGATGGGAGGTGGAACGTCACTATTTCAGATTTAGTTATAGCAAATGTTTACAGCCAAAGCATCACGAATTACAATAAGAAAAGCTATTGGACAGACCTTAAAATGAATTAGTAAGTTTTCCTTTGGATGTTCTGATTCAGAGTAAGAAAGTGAAGGTGGATGGGGGCCTCCAGAAGAATGTCTATCTCTCCGTTTCTTTCTTGGCTCATTTCCTTAATAAACTTCTTTTTAAAATATTTGCATTTTGGCCATTAGCTATAGTGACTTAACCCTAACATCTTGGTCTTGCAAATATCTAGAGTCAGTTTGTTCTAGTGGTGAAGGCACCAGACTAGAAACGAGGGCGTGAGTTCCAGTCCCACCTTAGACATGAACGCCAACTAAGTGGCTTTGGGCTAATCACCAGGGGATGTGAGTTCTAGTACTGCCTTAGACATGAAAACTGGCTAAGTGATTTTGGGCCAATCACCAGAAGATGGTGAGATCTAGTCCCACCTCCGGCAAGAAGCTGGATGGATGACTTTTGGCCAATCACTCTCAGTCCAACCCACCTCACAGGGTGGTCGTTGCGGGAAAAACAGAAGAAGATGTGTTAGGTAGGTTTGCAGTCTTGAGTTATATAAAATAATAAAGGCAGGCAAAATAATAAGGGCAAGATTAAAAAGCATCCGATAAATGGGTTCCTCCTGAGCAATGGTGGGATTCAAAATATTTTACTATTGGTTCTGTGAGCGTGGCTTGGTGGGCGTGGCATGGCTTGGTGGGTGTGGCAGGGGAAGGATACTGCAAAACCCCCTTCCCTCCCCACCCCACTAAACTGCTTTCCAGCTCCGTTCTCCTGTGCAGGGCAACCAAAGGAGACCCAGCTGATCAACTGGGATTCAATGGGAGGCAGAGAATAGAGGGGGCCGGGGCCAGTCAGAGGTGGTATTTGCCGGTTCTCCCAACTCCTCAAAATTTCCGCTACCGGTTCTCCAGAACTGGTCAGAACCTGCTGAATACCCACCTCTGATTCTGTGGCTCTGGATTAGAGCCTCCCCAAGCCACTTTTGAGGCTTTGCCTGGGACAGAAACACAGCCATCCACCACCCCTCTTTGGCTATTGGGGCAGGTCATGAGTAGACAAAGCCCTTGTCTAGACAGGCAGCCTCCTTGCTGACCAGCAAATCCAATCTGGATTTCTGTGCAGCGGCGCTCAAGATCCTGGCAAGGCCCATTTCTCCACCGAGAAGCTTCCTTTCCTCCGAAGCTGATTTTGATTCTGGCTCCTTTGGCCTCTTTCCCTGACCAAAGGGGTCACTGGTGCACAGGGGCAAAATCTGCTTTCCTGGATTGAGGCCCCTCCGCTTGAGCTGGAAGCAAAGGCAGATCGAGGGAAAGAGGGAGAGGAAGAGGGAGCGACTGCCCTGCCTGTTGTTCCGGTGTATTCCCAAGGCAGATCCCGATGCAGCTGTGACTCCCCAGGGGCACCTCTGGAAAGAAAGAGCAGCTTATTACCCATCTTCTCCAACCTCTGTCAGGACCTCCACATCCTGAAGCCAGGATTAGAGGCTGCACAAAGCTCTTTGATGGCTCTCAGTGGGCTTCCTTGTGCTGCATCCAGCTGCCTTCGCATGCCGTTTTTCCCCCGTTCTTCCTTCAATATTTTTTCCAGTTGACTTAATGATTACAGTTCATGGACCAAGGCTGAAGGCAAAAGCACCAATAGATGGCCTGGGCATTATGCTGTGTGCGAAAAAGACGGAAGCGCTCTTGCCATGCAATGACATCACCTGGAACACGATTGGCCAGCTTTGGGTTGAAAATAGGGGGTTGGCCTGGGGCCTCAGGGATTTTGCCGCAGCTTCCATGATACAGAACAGAGACGGGGCCTTGTCTCTTGCCAGCTTGCTTTGCTGCCAATGTCCTGGCAAAGCCTGAGACGTTGAGAAAAACAGAACAGTCCTTTGGCTTGTGCTGAGAGGCGATGCGAGAAGGAGAATACAAAGTCCTTTCACAGTCCCAGCTTGGACCCAAAGTGGGAACAAGCAAATGAAAAACACTCCAATAAACAGCTCTGCACATTTGGATCCCAAGGAGCTCATAAACAAGTTGGATTCCCCTCCTGAGGAGGGTGGACGCAAGCAAAGGGAGCTTGTGGTTGATCTCTCAGGGACAAGGGATTAAGCACCAGGCAAGCCTTACAAGAGGTTTTATTTAACGATGCACTAACTAACCAACCATTCAGCTGATTGTTTGTAGAAAGGCCACACAAAGCAATGTGATTCGCCAACTTTTGGCAAGGAATACATGGGAACAGGGAAAACGCAGGAGTTATCAGGAACACACACTTCAAACCTCAGTTCATCCATCAATTTAACCCTACATTCATGATCACAAATATGGGAAAGATAACACGACCCTACGTTTAAACCAGTGGTGGAATTCATTTTTTTTTTTTACTACCAGTTCTGTGGTTCTGTGGCTTGGTGGGCATGGCAGGGGAAGGATACTGTAAAATTCCCTCCCCACTCCTGGGGGAAAGTTACTGCAAAATCCCCCTTCCCTCCCCACCCCACTAACCTGCTTTCCAGCTCTGTTCTCCTATGCAGGACAACCAAAGAAGACCCAGCCGATCAGCTGGGACTCGATGGGAGGCAGAGAAGAGATGGGGTTGGCGGGGCCAGTCAGAGGCGGGATTGGCCGGTTCTCCAAACTACTCAAAATTTCCGCGACAGGTTCTCCAGAACCTGTCAGAACCTGCTGAATACCCACCTCTAAACTAGGATTTCCTTGCATTGGCATGAATGGAACTACAACCAGGAGCTCTGCTAAAGTTAAGAGCTTCTCAGGGCTACTATCATTAGAATGCAAGTATCCCAATGGCCATTAGGGGGAAACAAACAAATCTGGAAAACAAATCATCATGTGGACCTCTGGTGCCGTGATGGCGAACTTATCGGAGTGCCACAAGTGGCATGCAGAGCCATTTCTGCCGGCACGTGAGCTGCAGGCAAATTTACCTCACTGCGCATGCTCACGCCTCACAGCTGATTTTCAGCTGGTTTGAGGCCTTTTTTGGCCTCCAACCGTCTTCTGCAGGCTTTGGAGGCCGGAAATTAGCCCTGTTTCATCACTTCCTGTTTTTTCAGAACATGCCGGAAGTGACGAAACAAGGCTAGTTTTCAGCCTGCAAAGCCTGCAGAAGTCTTCCTCAAACCTCTGGGAAGCCGAAAAAAAGCCTCAATCCGGCTGAAAATCAGCAGTGAGGCGCAGTGCAGGTAAGGGGGCGGTGGGTGGGTGGGGGATTGCGCACGCATGCGTAGGGGACATGCAGGGTGCACATTGCCTTCTGGGTTTTGGCACGCCAACACAAGTGTGCAAGCGTGCGCACAATTTTTGGTACAGGAGCCCAAAAAGGTTAGCCACCGCTGCTCTAGTGTTTATTAATTGTTGTACATCCAGTGGCCATGCTAACAACTCCCAACTACTGGTGAAATTCCAAATTCATCAGCAGAGAAATTTCTCACTGATTGGGAATTATGGAGCACAGCTGGAAAGGGCTGGGTGTAAAAGAATCTAAAGTGACCATGAAGAAAGTGTGACCAAACTTTTTAAGGAGGGACTTGGCTGCAGAAGTCTGGGAGTTGAAGTCCACCCATCTTAAAGTTGCCAATGTTGAAAAACACAGGATTACACAGTCCAGAGCTTGAAGGAAACATGAGAAAGAAACTCAATTTAACTCTGTCTTGATTTTGTTTACCATAAGGGTTTTGTTTACTATAAGATAGGACCGGGGGAAAATTTATTAGTACCATTTCTGTGGGTGTGGCTTGGTGGGCATGGTATGGTGTGGTGGGTATGGCTTGGTGGGTGTGGCAGGGGAAGGAGACTGCAAAATCCCCATCCCCACCCAACCCTACTAACCTGCTTTCCAGCTCCGTTCTCCTGTGCAGGGCAACAAAAGGAGACCCAGCCAATCAGCTGGGACTCGGGAGGCAGAGAATAGATGGGGACGGGGCCAGTCAGAGAAGGTATTGGCCGGTTCTCTGAGCTACTCAAAATTTCCGCTATCAATTCTCCAGAACTAGTCAGAACCTGCTGAATACCACCTCTGCCTTTAACAATGAAATAGGAGTCCTGAAGAATCTGTTTCTTGATCAGCCTTATTTCAAAGGATTGTTCCCAGGCTGAGTAGTCCAGCACAAGCTACCGTGTTTCTCACAAAATAAGGCTGGGCCTTATTTTATTTTTTTGACCCCTGAAAACATGGCTAGGCTGTCTTTTTGGGGTGACTTAATTCCCCCCTTGCATCCTCGGGTGGGTGGGTGGCGACAGCTTGGATGTTCGGGAGACCTTCCGCCACCGTTGCTTTCCCTTCTCCCTTGCTGCCGCGGTGTTAGAGCAACGCCGCGGCATTTGGCGTAGCCACGTGCAGCGAGTCAGGGCTCCTCCCTGCAACCGGAGCCCTGCGGAGACACTTGGCTTCAGGCACTCCTGTTGCCGCCTTCCCTTTGCCTTCGAAGGTAAAGCGAATTATTTTAAAAATGACACCCTACTACAACAAAGCCTCCCCTGCCCGAGAGGGCAGCCCAACCCCACGTGGGGAGACGAATCTCCCGGGGCCACAGCAAAGGATCGGCCTACCTTGGGAGAAGTGCCCAGCCGCCATCCCTGCCTGGCGCCGGGCAGAGCGCGAAGAGCTTCACCTGAGGCGCCCAGCGCAGCTGACAGGCGGGCCCTCCTGTCCGGCAGCAGAGCTCTCACCAAGGCAGCGAGCGCCTCCCGCCGGACCCTCCGCTCATCCTGCCAGGGCCACACCAGAGCCATGCGGACTGGGCAGAGCCGGGAAAGCGAGCCGCGGGTGCGCACCCACCTGCCAAGCAAAAGAGCCGGGCCGACCTGAGCTTGGCTTCCTTCCCAAGTCCCTCCAGCGCGAACCCGAAGGTGCCACCGGGAGAGGCTGTCCGAGGCAGTGATAGCGCCCACCCATCCGCAGTGAGAGAGAGCCCAAAGCCTCCCATCCTTTCCACCCCTCGCCCAGCCCGTCCCCATCCCCACGCATCTCCAAATGTGCCGGCAGCTCCAAACACTGCAACGGAACGGGATCAGGCAGAGGCGCTGACTTGGCGGGGCTCAGCTCGGAGGAGGACGCGGCGCAGGCCGTCGCCTTGCCTCCCTGTCCATGGATGGGTGGGCGCTATGACTGCCTCGGGCGGCCTCTCCGGTGGCACCTTCGGGTTCGGGCTGGAGGGACTTGGGAAGGAAGCCAAGCTTGGATCAGCCCGGCTCTTTCGCTTGGCAGGCAGGTGTGCACCCGCGGCTCGCTTTCCCAGCTCTGCCCAGCCCGCACGGCTCCGGCGCGGCCCTGGTGGGATGAGCGGAGGGTCCGGCGGGGAAGCGCTTGCTGCCTTGGTGAGAGCTCTGCCGCCGCACAGGAGGGCCCGCCTGTCATCTGTGCTGGGCGCCCCAGGCGAAGCTCTTCACGCTCTGCCCAGCACAAGGCAGGGATGGCGGCTGGGCACTTCTCCCGAGGTGGACCGATCCTGCGCTGCGGCCCCGGGAGATTCACCTCCCACGTGGGGTTGGGCTGCCTTCTCGGGCAGGGAGGCTTTGTTGTAGTAGGTGTCATTTTAAAGAATTCGCTTTACCTTCGAAGGCAAAGGGAAGGTGGCGACAGGAGCGCCTGAAGCCAAGTGTCTCTGCAGGCTCCGGTTGCAGGAGGAGCCCTGGCTGGCCGCACGTGGCTGTGCCAAACGCCGCAGTGTTGCTCTAACGCTGCGGCAGCAAGGGAGAAGGAAAGCAACGGTGTGCGGAATCTCGATATGAAGCCCCCACCAATGCAGGCAGCACCATATCCAGGCATGCAACAAAAGTACTTCCTAACGGCAAGCCTCCCCCCGCCATTCCCCCCATTTCGCATGTTTAATATGGGCCTTAATTTGGGGGAGGGGCTTAATTTGATTTTATGCCAATAAAACATGGTGGGGTTTCCTATTGGTGGAGGCCGTATTGTTGGAGAAACACGGTAGGAACATCTCTCTGCAATTTCCTAGTCCATTTATTTATTTAAAATAATAAATTTATTTAAAATATTATTTATTTTATAAATAATATTTTATAAATATTATTTATTTATAATATTTTTATTTAAAATATTTATTTATTTAGAAATTTTATATTGCTGCCTACCTGTACATGGTGACTCAAGGCAGCTTACAAGGATATATTTTGCAGAGAAATTATAATAACGTTTACAAGTGCACCTAAAGTCATGATTTTCAACAGCTAATATGCTCGGAAAGTTATATTTTTGTCTGTGATCTGTTGGAAGCTAAAACCCACCCCTCTCCTAGGAAAATGAAATATTTTAGGATGTATTAAAAAGGCAGAATATTTCCCCTAAAAAAGAAGTAGAAACTCAGAGAGGCAGAAACTCAACCCCTCCCCACACCTTTGTGAATGGGCCATTAAGGCCTGGGCCAGTCTATTCCACATAACAAACATCTAACTCCTTCAGGCAGAGCCATTTAATTGCCCTTCATTGTACCACCCACCAAGTTTCAACCAAACTTAGCACACAGACAACCTACAAAGCTATGACCTCTGACAGCAACCAATCAGAATACACTTCCTGTGCCCCAGTAAAGCTCAAAGCCCCAGAGAGGGCATAAAACCCAGGGACTCTCCTTTTTTCTTTGCCCAAGAGGTCCAAGGCATGGGATCCTGTCCACCATTAAACCATCTTTCCAAATAGCCTCCATGTTTCCAGGGTCTTTTTCCCCACTTGGAACTGAACCCACTAAGATAATTCTTCCAACAGATCCCAGCTGTCCCAGAAAATCAGAAATGTTTGAGACATTGCATAAGTGTAAAGCTAGGTAGTATAATTATATGTGATATACATGACATCCATAGCTCTCTTCCTATGACATCAACTGGGGTTGGGTGGGGTATGCCAATTTCCCAGGTTAAGATCAGTACTGACTGGGGAATTCTGAGAGCTATCCTCATATCTACTTGAGAAACACTATAGTATTGAATAATACTAGAATCTAGAAAGCTGATCTAAGCTTCATTCTGTGGCCTCTTGTACAATGACAATCAAGACATTGTGATATTTTTCCCCCTTACTCTTGCTTCAAGCTCCGGACTATATAGTTGCATCTTCACCTCCATCCCTAATGATTCTGTCATCTCTAGATTTCTTTACAGTCATCTTCCTTTCTGGCAGTCCACAGAGTCAAAAAAAAAAAATGCTCAAGAAGGTGCTAGAACCATGCAACTGAGACCTGTCCCAATGTGTACTGGATCTTGAATGAATGTGTGTGTGTGGGGGGGGATGGAGTACAACTTTGATTGCACAGTTTACATTATGGTCATCTTGAGCTTTTAAAACTCCCCACTTCATACTCCTGTTTTCTAGCAAGGAAAAAAGCAATCAGTAGAAGAAAAGGGACAACACTAATTTCGTTGTAGTCGTGAGGGTTGGATGTATGTTTCCATTTTGTTTCATTTTGTTTGTTGTTTGTTTGACTTATATAATTATTTTCTATGATTGTTGGAAGTTAAAACTCACCCCTCTCCTAGAAAAATGAAATATTTTAGGATATATTTAAAAAGGCAGAATATTTTCCCTAAAGAGAAGTAGAGGGGCAGAAACTCAGCCTCCCACACCTTTGTGAATGGGCCATTAAGGCCTGGGCCAGTCTATTCCACATAACAAAGATCTACCTCCTTCAGGCAGAGCCATTTAATTGCCCTTCATTGTACCACCCGCTTAAGTTTCAACCAAACTTAACACACAGACTATCTACAGAGCTAGCTGTGACCTCTGACAGCAACCAATCAGAATACACTTCCTGTGCCCCAGGAAAGCTCAAAGCCCCAGAGAGGGCATAAAACCCAGGGACTCTCAGCGTCTCTTCCCTCTTTTCTTTGCCCAAGAGGTCCAAGGCATGGGATCCTGTCCACCATTAAACCATCTTTCCAAGCAGACACCATGTTTCCAGTGTTTGTCTTCCCACTTGGAACTGAACCCCGATGGACATTTCTTCCCACATGATAAAGCAATATTTTTTTATAAAAAAATACAGAAATACATAAAGATGAAGAGCTTGCTAGCTGAATTGAGGAAGAGGAGGCAGAAGAACCAAATAAGAGCAGGTTATTTCTAGAACTCCTTCTGTTGCATTTCAGCAATACAACCGACAAGGTAGCTTGAAAGTGACATGATATTTTTTTTCTTTTGTTGAAAAAACAACATTCAATCTATAAACAGGTTTATTTGTAAGTGCTCCCTACAGAAAGAACAGTGCACGTAACATATGCTATTGCTATGCTGGAGAGAGAGAAAAAAAAGAGGTTTAGAGGAAGAAACCACAGAGGGGAGGGTGGAGCCACTTTAATGGACTCATTATTGCCTTCCTCTGGCAGAGCACTTAATTAATTAAATAACGAGACTTGAATGGCACCCTCTGGACAGGTGCATTAGAGCTTCCAGATGTGTGATATGAGCTCATTTGGGACATAAAAGGGTCACCACGAAGTCATCACTTACTCTAGGATGAATTGGCACAGGATGGCTCCTTTCGCTTGTCCCACATTTGTGCCAGGAGCTGATAATAATTAAGTTCCTTGATTTGCCATAAAATATTTACAGCAAGCATATGTAAAGCATGAGAGAGAGAGAGAGAGAGAGAGAGAGAGAGGAGAAACTTCGAAAGAAGGGCTTTAAATATGGAATGATGAAAGTCCAATTACCAAGCCGATTAAGTGAAGGAAATTTAAAGGAAATCTTTAATAGTGAAATATTTTTTTTAAAATCCTACTTCACCAAAAAGAGGGGGGGAAATATAGTGATTAAAAGATAGTGATTAACCTACATATATTCTAGATATTAAAGCATCACAGCAAAACCTAACAGGGAAAAATCCACTTAATAACTACAAATAACAATATAATTTAATCCTTAAGCTTATCATTAAAGTTGTGCATTTAGCAACATGTTGTGTTATCTTCTCATTTTTAGAGACTTTCCAAAAATAGATAAGGAGCTCATAGTCTGGATTTGTAATCAGGAGGATAAGCTTCTTTTTAGTTCTGTAAAATTATAGTCACTCTGTACCAAACAGAGGTAAAACTCTTGAAGAAATGAAATATTTCCTGTCTTACAAATATTTCCTGTCTTACAAATAAGATTACAATGATATCCTTCTCAAAATTGTATTGATATATGGAGTAATTTGAAATAGCAACAAGACTATAGCAAGACAAGACCAAATAATATGAGTTTGAGGACAAAAACCCTTCAAAGTTCTTACGCCAACATAAAAAAAAACATGCTATTCCTTTTTAAACATTCTTCACAGACATAAAATGTTTTCTGATAAATTGATTTCATTTTTAAATCATAAGAAGCATACACTTTTTGTAACCCTTGGATCTACTGAATCTCCAAAAATAGATATTTAATCTATTTTATTTAACTATGCAACAATAGACAAAACCAAAAACATGTTTTAAGCCCAGAAAATGAGAAAAGCATTTTAAAAAGGAACTCCAACTAGCTCTATACTAACTCTCTGGTGTATAAGAGGAAGGGGAAGGAATTCATAGTCAGACTTTCAAAATTGTATATATTGCCAAGTAAGCCATATTCGTCATGCAAACTCTAAATATAACAACCATTCAAAATAAATTGATATAAAAGGCCGGTCCCTTGTTTAGCCCTACAATAAAACAATCGCAGTTATATTCAAGTGTGAATTATTCGAACACATGAATTTAACATGTTTTCAGGAACAAAATGTCATCCTTCAGTGTTCCTGGGACACCGAAATCTGCCAAATGACATCATAGAGAACACAAATCATAGAAAATCTCATTTCCCAAAAAGTAATGCGTAAGTAGCATCAAGCCGTGAGCTTTATTTAAAATCAAGGAATGAGCTTTATTTATTTAAAATCAAATTTATGAGCCCCAAGCATATTGTGGATGTAATTTACAGGATGGGTGATTTAAAAATGTATTCTTCTTGGTCAGGAAGCACAGCTACATCAACAATCCTATCTGGTCTGAGAGCAATATCTTCCAAAAAGCTAAGCCACTAAGCAAGCAGGAAGAACTTTTCAGCAGAGTTGGCTGAATTATCATGGCGAAGGAAGACTTTAAAGAAATCAAGCACCAGTCTTCTGTTTTGATTAGTAAAGAGCCGGTTTGGGAACTGTTTTTATCAGTTTGGAAACTGATAAAATCAAACAACACCAAGAGAAGATGATGCAGTGTATTACTGATGGGAATTTCTTCTACCTCCTTCGCTTCATCCTGTAATGAGAAGATTGCTTAAGAAGGGATTACCCAAAACCTAAGTACTAATGGTACTGTACTTTCTTAGGTTATCTTAATCCATCTCGGTAAATGGTGAACAGAACATCAAGTCTCCAGAATGGGCCAACTCACCATGGCCAACTCACCGCAGCTATCTGACTGTAGCCAACCTAGTGTGGCCATCTCGCCATGGCCAACTTGCCGTGAGACAATCCATGCAGGATAACTCAATACAATAATAGAAATAGCAATAGCACTTAGACTTATATCCCATCTCACAGTGCTTTTACAGCCCTCTCTAAGCGGTTTACAGAGTCAGCCTATTGCCCACAACAATCTGGGTCCTCATTTTACCCACCTCGAAAAGATGGAAGGCTGAGTCAACCTTGAGCCAGAGAGAACTGAACTGCCAAATTGCTGGAAACCAGCAATCAGCAGAAGTAGCCTGCAGTACTGCATTCTAACCACTGAGCCACCACGGCACTTTATAAATGTTATCCACCACCATTCCTTCTACATTATTTCCATTTTTGTCAAGAAACAATACTGGATAACATTTATCACTTTAAATTATACAGCATGGAATTGTAATGGTGACATCAGGCCACACACAAAAAAGCAGAGAAGATGAGAACAAATAAATGAAAGGAATAAATCTGATTGGATTGAAAAAGGGCTTATGCTGGAATTGTATTGTAACAGAGTATTATTAAATTTACATTTTAATCATTTCTCTTTTCAGCCACTTTCCAAATTAAAATTGGAGGTGGTGCTATTCATAGATTCAAAGCAGGGCTGGGATTCAAATTTTTTAACAACTGGTTCTGTGGGCGTGGCTTAGTTGATGGGCATGGCTTAGTTGATGGGCATGGCGTGGTGGTCATGTGACTGGCTGGGTGTGGCCAACTCAACATCACTCACATCGAGGCGCACATCTCCTTGCCTGGCCTCTCATGACTGTAGGGATGCTGCAACAGCTGTAAGTGTGGAAAACGGTCATAAGTCACTTTTTTCAGTGCCATTGTAACTTTGAATGGTCACTCTACACAAGCATAGTACCAGCAAAGGAGGAGGAAAAAACTCCAGAAACATTCCTGAGACAGGAAGTCTAGTCCTGCCAAGAATGTAATAAGGGTTAACAGAGAGGCAGTTTCTGTAAGCAACACCAGAATGTTTCCTTCCTGCCTTCCTTACAGGATTAGGCCAGTAATTTCTTCTAACAACCAGTTCTCCAAACTGCGTAGAATGTTAACAACCGGTTCTAGCGAATAGGTGCGAACCTGTAGAATCCCACCCCGATGCAAAGCTAATTAGCGGTATCCACAAATTGTATTCAAAAATATCAACTGGTGGCCATGATACAGCAATCAAATTTCTTCCAGGCCATCTACATTTGTGTTTCCCTACTTTGGCAGCTTTAGGATGAGCAAACTTCAACTCCCAGAATTTTCTAACCAGCAAGGAAATATTGATATATGTGGTCCCTAAGAATCAGCAATAAGCATATCAAACAATAAAAAACCAGTCTTAATATTGTGGCCACTGTCTGGGCATTTTTAAAAACCTACTGTTTCTGATAATATAGGATGGGGAAATTGGTATGGCGGAGGAAGACTTGTTTGTGAAGGAGAGCCTTTCTTCATTTAATTGGAGCAGCAAATAGGATGTAGCTCTCCAGCGATGCAGCGGGCGAGTGTTCCTCCATTGAATAATTAATAGTGGTTAAAATACTGTTAAAAGTTAAACAGTCATGGCAGATCTTCTGTACAGTACTTGACCCAGTAAGCCATTCTCAGCTTCCCTCCCCATTTGTTGGAGAATGAAAAAAAAACACCCCACAAGTATTCTAATTAGAATTAGAATTAGAACTTTATTGTCACTATACAAGTACAACGAAACTGTGGATGCACCCCAGCAACTGTTCTCAATACAATAAAACCAAAGCACTTAAAGATGAAGAAAGATAATTCACATGTTTGATCAGTTTGACTCAACCAAACCCACTGCAGCCTTCCATTATAAATTCAAAAGTGGGAGGGTATAATTTTGATCACACATGAACGGGAAAATGGGTAACAAAAAATTTGCTTCCTGAACACATCTGGGTGTATCTTATATAGAGTTTTGATTACAAAAATAACCTGAAATTTAACCTATCATGTACCACTCTATAGATAGTATAAAATCCACATTTTCTGCATTGGATGAGGAGAATACATCTTTCTCCTTAAATCCTGGCCACTTTTTACAGAGGCATGTTTGAAGCATTTTAACAAACTGCATCAGTGTTTGGTCGGGTGGCACAGTGCCTCAGATAGAAAGTCCATACAGAGAGTGGTAAGGACAGTGGAGAAGATTATAGGAAGTTCGCTTCCCGTTATTCAGGATATTGCTTATAAGCGCTATGTGCTTAGAACTCAAAGCATTGTTAGAGACCCCACACACCCACTTCACAGTCTCTGTTTCTGTTGCTCCCCTCTGGGTGGAGGTTTCAAAGTGTTTCTAGCAGGACTACCAGATTCTGTAACAGCTTTGTTCCCTATGCTATCCGCCTGGTGGTATAAAATTCATTTTTCTCTCCATGTACATGTATGTATCCAAAATGGACTGTGTTGCTTCTATGTGTCATATAATATATGTGGGTGTATGCATAATTTTGTATTTATTTATTTTATTTTATTTTGTCATGTTTATGTAATGTATATTGGAGGTGGTGACCCTTTGAGAGCTGTATGCAATGAAATTTCATTTTAATGTATGCCGATTGGTGTACATTCAAAGTGACAATAAAGTTATTCTAAGTCTAGCAGCCAAGATGATTTAACAGATTTCTTTGCACAGGCTGACAACCTTGTTTTCTGTGCTGACATTGACAGTTTGTTCACAGCTTTGGGCTGTGAGCAAGACTCACTAGAATGGCATCTCTTCATTAACATTCATCAGTGTTAAGCCTCAAGGTTGCCTTGTTACATAATGTCAACATACATCCTTCAGTACCTGCTGGCTATGCTACACACATGAAAGAAACTTATGAATATATGGAAATGTTGAGGCACATCCAGTGCACCAACTACAACTGGAATATCTGTGGGGATCTAAAAGTAATGGCTCAGCTACTTGGAAGGCAGCTTGGATATACCAAGTACTGTTGTTACAGGTGCAAATGGCCATTGCAAGAAAGTCACATTACATTAAAAAGAAATAGCCACTCCTGGTACCATAAGAGAAAAAATGTGGCACAAGATCCAATAAATATATTTTTGTTTCTGCATCACATGAGACTCAGATTGATGAAAAGTTTTGTGAAAGCAAGAAGGAAGGTGAAGGTTTTTGTTAAATAACAAACAAGGATACTTAAAGACAGATATTTACAAGAATAAATAATGCCAAGATTAATTAAGTAGGTCATTTCTGTTGATCCACAAATCAGATTTCTTGTCAGTGACAAGTGGTTCAAAGATCTGTTAGTGGGGCCAGAGAAAATTTCCTGGAAAGAATTCAATGATGCAATTGAGAATTTTCTTGGCAATATGGAGCAGCAAACCATGTTCAGCTGGTTGACAAACTTCTTACACGTACACAACCATAAATTACATTTTCTGCATTTACTTTTGGACTTTCTTCTTAAAAATCTAGGTGTGGCCATTGATGAACATGGTGAAAGTTTTCACCAGGATATTGCCACAATGAAAAACTTTATCCAGGCAACTGGAATCCATCAATGCTGGCTGACAATTGTTGGACATTGCAGCGCGATGCATCGGACATTGAATACAAACAAAAATCAGCAGCAAAACACTTTTAGCCCTGTTGGAAGTCAACCTAATGTGTCAGAAACATTATGCGACCAAATACACTATAGTCATTAAAAGTTAATTTCATGTTTCTCAAGATTCCTATCTGATACAGTCATTCTGAAATTGTACTTGTGTTCAATTTGAAGGGGTCTATCATCACCAAGAGTTTTTCAGGAAGCAAAACTTTTGAAAAAACAAGTGTTGTCCATTGTTATTCCACAGCACTCATAGCTGAGACATGCACTGGCTTTATGTGTCTCCAATAATATGTCACAATTTGACCTTGCAGGAGAAATCCTATTTAAAGGAACAGCCCTTGCTAAAGAGATATGGCATCTTGTTCCTCACAAGTATTCTGTATTGATTCTTCAGGATCCACAACTCTACAAGTATCTAATGTCCAGTTGTAATTAAACCTTACTGCATCATCCTATGATTAGTAATGGAAGAAAAGCAGAACTCAACAGAACATCATGTCCTTGTTAGGAATGCTAATGTTAAAAGTCCCAATAAACTGAAAAGTTTGTTATTATGAGGGCTACGTGCACCAGTGAGGCTCTGTGTAATTGATTACCACCTATTTCTCCATCCATATAGCTTACATGCTGGGTTTGCTGCAAAAGTTTTTCAAAGTTTTTAGTTTTTTAGATCTATTGCAATGGTTAGAATGCAATATTGTAGGCTAATTCTGCTGACTGCCAAGAGTTCGATTCTGACCTGCTCAAAGTTGACTCATCCTTCCATCCTTCCAAGGTTGATAAAATGAGGACTCAGATTGTTTGGGGCAATAGACTGATTCTGTAAAACTGCTTAGAGGGGATTGTGAAGCACAGCGAAGCAGTATATAAGGGAAAGTGCTATTGCTATCTGGCCAGCTTTTCAAGCTATCTGGGATAAATTCAAAGTTATCTGTATCCAGCCTATCACAGCCTTTGAATGAATCTGTTGCTGATCTTGTATGATTTCATTGGCTGTGATTAGAGTGTAGAGAAAGAATTAAGGATACACTTTGTGTCCCACCTTCATTGATCACTCTGACTGTTCTTGGTCTACTGTCTTCCTTTTGTTTTTATCCTCAAGCACCTGTGTATTTTTGCTCTCTTCACTATTCCATTTAGATGCCAGAAGTTGCTCATTTTCTTCTCCTTTTTACTAAAAATACAGCTTCACTAATCACTGTTCAAGTTAGATATCCACTCAGAACCAATCATCCACAAATTCTTTCCCTCCAACACATCTAAGCTATCTTTGGGGTTTTCCAGATGTGGTGAACAACAGTTATGGGGCCAAGGGATCATAGGGATTTATCCAAGCCATCTAGAAGGCCCCAAGTTGGGGAAAGCTAATTTAACATGACTGTGATAAATCTACCAAAAGTTTTATACCAATAACAGTTGATTAGAATAGTTTCTCAACCTTGGTCTTTTTAAGATTGGAATTCTGGCAGCTGAAATCTGTACATATTAAAATAGATTGAGAAACACTAATCAACTGTTATTAGGATTAAACTTTACTTGCCTCTTTGAAGGATTTTACTCCCAATCTTCCATTTCCATGTGCTCCCAGCCTTGCTTTATTTCCAATGGATTCTGCTAAGCGTCAAATTTTGCTTTCAGCTCTTATCAGACCCACACAGAAGGTAGCTTGACACCATCAGTTTATACTCTTGGAACCATCTGAGACCTACTAATCAATACAAAATCCTCAGCCTTTGACCAATCTTCTTATACACATTCCTAATCTAGCTATCACATCCAAATCATAATCTGTGCCTCCGAAACATTGATTTCTGCTACTCGCCACCATCACTGTCTTTGAACTTAAGATAAGCTAGGTCTTTTGAAATCCTCAGGAAAAAGCAAATCTTTCATTATTTTACCAAATTCTATTTCCAAATGCTTAAAAAAGGAAAATTAAGGTGGAAAAACAAAGGTTGGTGGACCACCTGATCTTTCTGAAAGATTATTGCGAAAAACATCTTTCTCCATGTTTTCTGGCTGTGCACTAGCATGAAAGAGATTAGCATGTAAGTTGAAGATTTTGGAACAAGGCCAGCCATTATATCTCAGCAACGCAAGAGATTACAGCTATGAATCCTTTTGCCAATCTTGGGAAAGGCCAGTGCTCAAAAGACTGTGCTGTGCATGAGATGCTTGGAAAATAATTTGGACTGTGGCAACAAACCAAGTTCTTTTCATTAGAAGTCTGACAACTATGAACTGGCCCTTCATCATGCACTAGTCCTATAAAGACACCAGGAATGACTGTAAATGTGTCCCTTGTAGCATATTATAGAGAACATTACAGGAAGGCTGTCCCAATGCCAGCTTTTTCTTAGCTTAATGAATTTCTTTCAGGATCTCTGAACACTGCGCTGAGACCACCAGTAAATTTCCTTCTAATCTATCTTGGATAATCTTTGCAAGGATTGGATGAATTCAGAATTCTTTCCCTTCTTAAAAAAGATATATATATATATATATATATATATATATATATATATATATATATATATATATATATATATATATATATATATATATATATATATATATATATATATATATATATATATATATATATACACACACACACACACACACACACACACACTGCAGGGAGAATTAAGGCCTGTATGGCCTCTGATAATCAAGATAAATGGGGCCTAATAAAAACTGGGCACTGTCTTCATCACTATTGTCAGCATGGAGAATTTGCTTTCTGGCCATTCAAGAGAGCAAAGAAATACGCTTTATCTCAGGAAGGCATGCACTCATAAATCAAGCTGTACAAAAGAAGACTACGCACAGTGTTTCAGGGATATTTGTCTGTTCTGCATCTATTGATTACCTTTTCAGGGATTCTAACATTATCCACATTAATAGGCAAAATGTAGAGAAATCCCAGATGAAGATGTGACATAGTTGCTGCTCTCCTGACTTTTAGTACTACTAAAAACAGATTTCATTATTGGATATCCATAGGGGTGGAATTCTACCAGTTCGCACCTATTCGCTAGAACCGGTTGTTAACATACTAAACAGTTCGGAGAACCTTTTGTTAGAAGAAATTACTGGCCTAATCCTGTAAGGAAGGCAGGAAGGAAACATTCTGGTGTTGCTTACAGAAACTGCCTCTCCGTTAACCCTTATTACATTCTTGGCAGGACTAGACTTCCTGTCTCAGGAACTTCTCTGGAGTTTTTTTCCCCTCCTTTGCTGGTACTTTGCTTGTGTGGAGTGACCATTCAAAGTTACAATGGCACTGAAAAAAGTGACATGACCATTTTTCATACTTACAACTCTTGCAGCATCCCCACAGTCATGAGAGTCCAGGCGAGGAGATGTGTGCCTCGATGTGAGTGATATTGAGTTGGCCACACCCAGCCAATAACATGACCACCAAGCCATGTCCACCCAGTCACATGACCACCAAACCACGCCCACCAACCAAGCCACGCCCACAGAACCGGTTGTTAAAAATTTGAATCCCACCCCTGGATATCCATATAAAGTCTACTCCGACAGGATCCTTAGAGTGACTTGTTTTAAGGGGGCAATGAAATCATGGGGCTGGAAGAGATCTCGGAGGTAGTCTAATCTAACCCCTTACTCAAGGCAGGAGACCCTATGAAATTCCAATCAAATCGTTGTTCAATCTGTCTTTTTAAATCTCCAGCAATGGAGCACCCACAACTCCAGGACATAAGCTATTCCATGTATTAATTGTTCTCAGTGTCAGATAATTTCTCCTTACTTCTAGGATGGATTTCTTTTTAACAAGCTTCCTCTGATGATAATTATTTCTTGTCCTGGCTTCTGGTGCTTTGGTCAGTAGTTCCCCCTCCTCTTCTCTGTGACAGCTCCTCAAGTACTAGAAGACTGCTGTCATGTCCCCTCCTATATTCCTTCTCTTTGGTAAGCTAGACATACCTACATCCCTCAACTGTTCATCATACAGTTTAGCCTCCAGACTGCTCATCATTTTTGCTGCTACTCTGTGCACAGTTTGTAGGTTTCGGTATCTTTTTTTTGAGTCCTAGTGACCAAAACTGATCACAATATTCCAAGTGTGGCTTTGTTAGGGCAATATAAAATGATATTAACATTTCTCGTGATCTTGATGCTAAGCCTCTGTTGATGCAGCCTAGGACTTCATTGGCTTTTTTTTAGCAGCTACAGTTCTGGCTCATACTTCAGTGCTCCATTAGGACATCTAGATTCCTCTAACAACCCCTTTAGAAGAGTGGTTTCTAAATAAGGGAAGGAATGCTGCCTTCTGCCTGAGGTCGTGGTTCTCCTCATGCTACCCATGATTGATTTTGAAAGAGATCCAATGTCTTGTTTTGTGACACCAATATGCTTTGCACACTTAGATCCAATTCTGTGTTGACTTTTTACAGAAACAAAAAAGGGTTAAGGAAAATACTAGGAATTCAACCAGGCTCCCTGCCATCATCTCATCATCCATTTGTGAAGACGTTTTCCTACTTAGCAGAGTATTTTGCTCTTGAAGAAAGAGCACATAAATATAGATGATCAAGAAACAAGAAACATACTTGAGATGGCTTTAACCTAACTATTGTTTCAACTTTTCATCAACTTGAATTCGATCCTGATTTGTACTTTTGGAACACAAAACAATGCACAAGCCAGCTCTCACCCAGAATGTACCACAAGAATCACTATCTGTAGCCCAGCCCTACTATTAAAATAGCCTCCATTCTGACATTAAACAGTCCCGAGTAGCCATCCAAAGATGTTAAAAAGAAGATTGTCAAGGCCAAATTAGATATCCATGAAATGAAGAAATGTTTTGAAGAAATGAAGAATGGTTGCAAGAATTGGGTGTGTCTAATCTAACAAAGAGAAGGATTGGGGGGGTGACCTAATAGCAGTCTTCCAATATCTAGGAGGGACACAGAAAAGAGAGAGCCAGCCTATTTTCCAAAGCAGTTGCAGGCAGAACAAGAAGCAACAGATGGAAACTTTTGAAGGAGAGATCCAGCATAGAAATAAGGAGAAATTTCCTGACAGAAAGAACAATTAACCAATGGAACAGTTTGCCTTCAGAAGTTGTGGGTGTTCCATCATTGGAGGTTTTAAAAAAGAGATTGGGCAGCTATTTGTTTGGAATACTATATGGTGTCCTGCTTGAGCAGGACGACAGTCTAGGACAGGGGTGTCCAACCTTGGCAACTTTAAGACTTGTGGACTTCAACTCCCAGAATTCCTCAGCCAGCAAAGCTGGCTGAGGAATTCTGGGAGTTGAATCAAATCTAAAGTGCCAAGGTGGACACCCTGATCTAGGAGATCTCCAATCCTTTCCAACTCGATTATTCTGTTTAATCTATTTTATTTATTTTATTTATTTATTTTGTCAAGCATTTATAAGATAACAGATATAAGTAAAAACATAGTTATGAATACATGGATACATATAAGAAAAATAAAAGAAACAATAGGACAGGGACGGGAGGCACATTGGTGCACTTATGCACGCCCTCTACAGACCTCTTAGGAAAGGGGTGGGGTCAATAGTAGACAGTCTAAAAGGTTAAAGTTTTTGGGGTTTGGGGAAGAAACCACGCAGTCAGGTAAAGTATTCCAGACATTGACCACAAGTCGACCGCAAGTCGTATTTCCTGCAATCATTTGGTAATCTGCAGAAAAGAAAATGGAGATAAAGTATGACAGTTGATTTCCAAAGGGTTGCCTTATAAAATACTTGCTCTCCATCTCTTTGCAGAGCAGCAACAGAACCAATAGACTGAAACTACAAGGAAGTAGATTCAGGTTAGATAACAAAGAGGAACTGTGTAGTGACAAGAACGGTTGAACAATGAAATAGGTTACTTCAGGGGAGGTTTTGAAACAGAGGCCAAGCAGCCAACTGTCTGAAATACTTAAGCAGATCCTGTGCCAAGCAGAAACTAGGTGACCCTCAAGGCAGGCCTAGAAAATAGTGACACTTTTCATCATCCTAGGTCTTTGCTAAAATCAGTCTGGCACATTCCCAAAAATCTGATTTGAACAAATATGCTCCCCTTTCGCAGGCTTGTGATAGAAAATATGCCTTTGCTGTAAACAAGCATTCCCTGTCCACTGCACATCACATAATAGGAAAAGAATCAGAAACAAGTTTCCATCTATCAAGATCTAGGGTTGGGTGTTGTTTTTTTAGTAGCATAGATTGGTTACACTTATCCATATCCTACTAGCTGCCAAGTTCTTTCATTGTAAGGAGTTACGCATGTCATCGCCACTTCAAAGCACAACATTCAGCAGACAAAATTCCAGCTGGTTAATGTAAGTGGAACTATATTCTTCCACTCCAGTAGGAGTTGCGCGTATTCTGAATGCTGGGGCTCCTCTTTCAAATCTATGAGGACTCAAATATCTGAAAGAACAGCTCTTCTTCTCTTCGTTTGCTGTGTGCTAAGATCATCAGGTGTCTTTCTCTTTCAAAAATTGCTCTACAAAACAGCTGGCTATTTCTACGCTATCATCTAGACTTTGGAATGCTTGACACCAATCTTGCATTCTTTTTATTGCTGGATTAAAAACAGCGGGTAAATTGGTATAAAATTAAACGTAAGAAGACCAAACTAATGCCAACAGATTGAACAATTCTCCTTAGAACTGGGAATAAAGCTGCATAAAGCTTTTGCCTTGTAAGATCAAAATAGCCGCAGATTAGCCTTGGGTAGAGAAGCCATAGAGGCCTTGGAAAAAATATGCAAATGCTCTGAGGTGTTTATATACCTACAAACATCAAAGTCATGCAAGCTTTGGCATTCCTGTAGTATTCTAAAGTTGGACTTTAAAGAAGCAGGATAGGAAGAGTATCAATGCCTTTGAACATTAGTGTTGGAGAAGACTCGTGAGAATACAATGGACAGCCAAGAAAATAAACCAATGGATCATTGAACAAATCAACCCATAATTCTCCCCTGAGGCACAAATGACTAGGCTCAAGTTATCCTACAAAGGCCTGGCTCTCTGGAGAAGACTCTGGGAAAGGTAGAAGGCAAGAGAAAGAAACAAATCGGAAATCAGCAGCACGGTGAATGGATTCAGTCAGTGGCGATGGAGGCACCACTGAAGACCAGGTTCAGGCTAGATTGTCGTGGAGAACATCTATCTCTGAGGTTTCCAGGAGTACAGAAGAATTTGGTAACATTTAATCAACATCATCATCCAAATCTAGCCTGCACTGTCAAATCAAACCAAGCTGATTGGATTGATTATATGGTTTTATGATACAAGTCAGAAAGTAACTGGAATCAATTCAGAACTACCATAGAATTGTGTAACTATTCCAGCAGTTGCAGTTGTTGCAAAGGTAGGAACTATGTTTTGCAAAACAGTTTTCAAGGTTTTATTTATCTGGGATGGGGAAAGGAGGCAAGTCAATGACTAACAGGTTTATTTCCTAATCTCCAGTCTCTTTGGTACAGATAAGGAATTTGTTGCTTGTAAATTTCATCAAATGCTAACCTAAAAGAGGGAGGGGGAGTGATAGGCACTTCCCTTACAAAAAAAACCCAACAGAATATAAAGGAACTTTCAAATCCCTGATGGACTTTCCCAAAGCTAAGTGAATTTAATTCTGAGTTTAAGTCTACCTGGCTTAGACATTTCACCCAAAGAAAGTTACACCATTTATGGATCAGGAGACAAAAAAAACCTTAACTTTTTTTACTGGAATGTTATATGGCAATGACCTTGGAAGGCTGGAGGAAGAACTACATCTTAGTTAATGGTCTAATAAATGAAATTTGAGTCTGAAGAAGGAGGGGAGGCATCTCAGAAGGGCCTCTCTCTAGTTTTGGGGATAATATAAGTGAAAGGAGAAAGGAATATTTACAGATTTGCAAAATTCTGTTAATGTAACCTTAGAATAAAGGTAGAACTAGGACTCTTAGTTGTGTTTCTTATCTGGATTATTTAGAAGGTTAACACAAACTGAGTTATTTACCAAAACTTTAAAACTTTTTAGCCCTACAAGGCAGATCATGGGTCAACACTAGTTTTAATGTAATAGCTATACTAACAAAATTTTGCAAGTCTGCATGTGTTTCTCCCTCCTTTAATCTTTGCACGAATTAGGAAGGGTCTTGTCTGACACTTTTTCTCAAACTACTTTCCTGACCGAGGCTCAAGCCCCATTTATCTGCCTATTGCCTTGGTAGGGCCTCTTCTTTCTGTCCTTCAAAGGCATTCCCTATGCTTCTCTTGGCCTGAACTGTGGTTGATTCAGATCATTGTACAAAATATTTTTCTTCGTGCAAACCTTTTAAAAATAGTGCACAATTGTGTGTGTGTGTGTTCAGCTAGATAAGTATAGATGGATGCATAGGTGGGTGGAAGATCAAGAAGAAATAGCAAGACAGATAGATATTAGTTAGATAATATCTAATCTTGCAGGGCCGGTGCATTGTGCAACAAGGTCACATAATGTAATACGATTGGGACTGGGTTAGGGACTTCTGTCCTCACAGTGAGTTGTGTTGTGGGGGGGGGGGTGCATGAAGAGAGGCTCATTGTACACATGTTGTACCCTGACAAAAAAAGTTAATAATAATAGACAGATAGATGGATAGATCAATGAAGAGATATAAATGAAAAGATAGATAACAGTTGAAAAGATAGATAGACAGACAGACAATTTATCACCTGCCTACTTACCTACTTACTTATTTACCTATCTACCTATCGATTTCTATCTATTCTTTGATCTATCCTATCAAAGAATAGATAAACATATGTAGGTAGATCGATAGGTAGGTGGGTGGGTAGGTAGGCAGGCAATAAATAATCTTCCAGAAAGACCTTTTAGGAATGTCTGTTCTTTTCCAAGAAAGATGGATAAATTAGTGCGCAACTAATCAAGTCCAAGATGTCATTGCAAATGTAGCATCACTAATGGTGACCTTATTATGAGTTGCAAATTTCTCCAATCTGTTTATATAAAGAGAACTACTGAAACTTCTACGGTCCATTGAGCAACGGAAATCCAGAATGTTCTCTCTTGAGCTTAGTACTCATCCAGCCAACTCATAACATTGGCCCTTGACAGAATATTCTTGGAAGACCTCTACAATTCAATTTCACTGAATGGAATTGCTCATGAGATGCTTCAGTGAAGTGATTCTGTTTATACATATATGCCCTCTTCCCATTCTGCTCTCAACACGCTTTCAGCAACAAAGACCAAGGCAATGAAAATAGTTCTACAGTGGGCTCTATACCAGCCTTCACAGACCTGATGCCTCCCACAAATGCCAAGGTATGGCTTCCAGTATCTTCCCCACCCACCAATGAAGCTTTCTTTCAAAACCCATGTGCAGCTGTAGTATAGCACAAGCCGCTCTCTTTGAGATACAAAAGAATCTGAATCTTCTGCTTCAGTTCTTTATTCCTGCAATAATTACATTGACCTCCCCTCCCAACAAAGGCTCTCTGAGTGCCATACAATAATGCAAACTTAAAGAGAATTGAAAGAAGAAGAAGAAAAAAAACAAATCCCAAAGCAACAATTGTCTATTGAAGGATGTGGACCTGGCATACAATCAATTGCTAAAAGCTTTCTGGAACAACCAGAGGTAGGTTTCCCCCCCCCCCTCACCAACACCAAGAGTATAGATGGAGAATTATTCCACAGAGAGGTGGCTACAAAAAAGACAGAGATCTGTTAAGGATGGGCCTCTCTCTCGGTGGCTTATTAAGTCTTGGGTGGGTAGTCCACGTTAGGAAGGAAAGAGCCTTGCAGTTGAAATGCTTCTTTCGATTTAGTTTAGGAAGATAGTGGAAGGGAGAGAGATGTGAATCCAAGTAATGCTACGTTTCCCAGAAGGAAGACACATTTTCACTCCAAATAATTGTGAATTGAGGCTGCTGACTCTCATCCTGCTGAAATCAGGATGGCAGAAGAATATGGGACTCTGCAAGGAAGACGCTACCGAAAGTGGGCAAATGGAGGGAAGTATCTGTCTTTGCTTCTGAGTAGGGCATATGCATATAGGTATTGTTGGAAGAAATATCCTTCTGGGTTCAGTTCCAAGTGCGGGGGGGAAAGACACTGGAAACATGGAGGCTGTTTGGAAAGATGGTTTCATGGTGGACAGGATCCCATGCCTTGGAGCTCCTGAGTGAAAAGGATGATTATAGGCTTCAAGATGTTGGGTGAAGGAAAAGAAGGAAGGGCTGAGATGCTGAGAGACCCTTAGTTAGAGAGACCCTCTGTTGGGTCCCACCTTAGTATTTCCTGTTTCTGTATAAAAAACGTATATCCCATTGGCTATCAGACTCCCAGGGGGCTATGCAGTGGCAACTCTGTAGGCTGTCCTGAGTTCCAGGCTTGGTTGAGCCTTGCTGGATGATGATGTAATGAAAAGGCTTTGGGCAAGTCCTATTATTGCTCTACTCGGAGTAGATCTTTGTTATGTAAAATAGACTGGCCCAGGCCAGAGTAATAGTCCATTAGTCAAGGTGGTAGTGGGGGGCTGAGTTTCTACTTTTCTTTTTAGGGGAAATATTCTGCCTTTATTGTGTATCCTAAAATATTTCATTTTCCTAGGAGACGGGTGGGTTTTAACTTCCAACAGGTATATATGTATTAAATTACTACAGGTAGTCCTTGACTTACAACAGTTCATTTAGTGACCCTTCAAAGTTACAAAGGCAGTGAACAAAGTGATTTATACCCTTTTTTCACACTTACGATTGTTGGAGCATCCCCATGGTCAAAATTGTTGGAGCATCCCCGATCAAAATTCGGACAGTTGACAACTGACTCATATTTACTATGGTTGCAGTGTCCCTAGGGTTATGTGATCCCTTTTGTGACCTTATGACAAGCAAACTCAATGGGGAAGGCAGATTCACTTAACAACTGTGTTGCTATTAACAACCGCAGTGGTTCACTTAACAATTATGGCAAGAAAAGTTGCAAAATGGGGCAAAATTCACTTTAAAAAATGTCTCACTTAGCAACGGAAATTTTGGACTCAATTGTGCATGTATGCGTATAGATATATATACAGTATATATATATATATGTGTATCTCTCTCTCTCTATATATATATATATTCTTAAGTTTTCGTGGGTACTTACATGAATGGTATTCCGCTTTGTTCGGGTATTTTCCCACGTCATTATAGTTGTGCTTTTAAAGTTGTAGCAACGTTTTGGCAGAATCTCGTCTGCCATCATCAGGCTTCTGTATAGTGTTCATCTGTGAGTCATGATGGCAGATGAGATTCTGCCGAAACGTTGCTACAACTTTAAAAGCACAACTACAATGACGTGGGAAAATACCCGAACAAAGCTGAAGGCCATATATATAGTCCTGCCTTAGGCATGAAACTCAGTATTAGGTATATTTGGTACCTTGAGTTTTTTTAAAAAATAATAAAGGTGGGGATAAAAAAAAAAAAGAATAGAACAGAACAGAACAGCAGAATAGAACAGAACTTCCCAACTTCCCTTTTGCAACTTTCTTCTCCTGTATTCAACTGTTTAGGACACCAAATTTGGATTGTGATGTCTTTCAAGTTGACGTTATATACTGTTGGAAGTTAAAACCCACCCCTCTCCTAGAAAAATGGAATATTTTAGGATATATTAAAAAGGCAGAATATTTCCCCTGAAGAGAAATAGAGAGGCAGAAACTCATACTCCCCCCAACTTTATTAATGGGCTATTAAGGCCTGGGCCACTCTATTCTACATAACAAAGATCTACCTCCCTCTCCACTCCATGTGGTCAGCTACCCAGAATCACATATGCTTTTAACCATCTTTCCAATCAGCCTCCATGTTTCCAGTGT
Source organism: Notechis scutatus (assembly GCF_049901735.1). Classification (NCBI taxonomy): domain Eukaryota; kingdom Metazoa; phylum Chordata; class Lepidosauria; order Squamata; family Elapidae; genus Notechis; species Notechis scutatus. The sequence continues at coordinate 7,706,975 of NC_142025.1, read as the reverse complement.
CTTTCTTCCCACTTGGAACTGAACCTAGATGGACATTTCCTCCAACAACACAATGTATCATTTCAGGGTTGAAATATACTGGTTTTTAACCTGTACATAGATACACTACCATATGGAGTAACCTATGCTACTACAGCCCAGTGGTGGGATTCAAAGATTTTTAGTACAAGTTCTGTGGTTGTGCCTTGGTGGGCATGGCTTGGTGGACGTGGCAGGGGAAGGATATTGTAAAATCTCCATTCCCTCCATACCCCACGAACCTGCTTTCCAGCTCCATTCTCCTGTGCAGGGCAACAAAAGAAGACCCAGCCGATCAGCTGGGACTCGGGAGGCAGACAATAGATAGAGAGGGGCCAGTCAGATTTGCCGGTTCTCCGAACTACTCAAAATTTCCACTACTGGTTCTCCAGAACCAGTCAGAACCTGCCAAATGCCACCTCTGCTACAGCTGTATATTCTCATTTTCATTTCAATTCTATATATATTCTTTTCCTGTAATTTAAATCATATGAAAAACTGATTTCAGAAAACCACTAGGTGGTAGGAACTGTAACTCTTTGCTGCCCTCTAAAGGTCATCCGGATCTCAGCAGTTCAGATCTAGTTTTGCCTGCTGCAGCATTCATTCAACACAACAGGTTAAAAATAAGAGATGAAATGTAGCACAGAGTTAGCCATATGGCTTTCAGAAAAAGGGAGTGTGTGACTTCTTATACGGCTAGAACTCAAAAGGGCAACTGCCAAAACAAATCGCTGGCATACCTGTGTAAATCCTGAGCTGTGACATTTTAAACATTTTGAAAAGGAGGAAGAGGAGAAAACAAAATCCATTATTGTTTGGTCGCCTAATGGCATCGATCAAACCATGGAGGTGGAATAAATCTATATGAGTTTCTTGAAGAATATAATTTTCACGGGAAGGTTTTGTTCCTGATGTGTTTAAGCTATACTGCGATTGACTGAAGTGGTAGACTTGATGATCTGACACATCATCAAAGTGTATCAAACCAGAGGACTTTTAAGGATCCTGAGTAAGGGAGAGGGGGCTGTCTAACAAGAGAAGGGAAGAATAATTCTGGTTAGAGAGAATAGAATGAAATATTCATTGACATTTTGTTGCCTTTTTTTTTTTTTTTTTGCAAGCATAACGTTTGAGGTTTTTCTTTTATTATTTATTTAAACTTTTCCATATGCACTACACACAAGCGCTGGAGTAATTGTTTTAATTATAGTTTAAAAGAAAGGCATTATAGAAATGTTTTTACTGGTTGTAAATTTGACAAAAATGTACCAAAGCTAAAAAAATTCAGCTGTTTGCACTAGCTAATGCATAGATCATTCCTGGGTAGTTTGTTTGTGTGGTATCTGAAAAGTGGTAGGATTCAAAAACTTTTACTGCCTGTTCTGTGGGTGTGGCAGGGGAAGGATATACTGTAAAATCCCCCTTCCCTCCCCACCCCACTAACCTGCTTTCCAGCTCCGTTCTCCTGTGCAGGGCAACCAAAGAAGACCCAGCCAATCAGCTGGGACTCAGGAGGCAGAGAATAGATGGGGTTGGTGGGGCCAGTCAGAGGTGGGATTTGCCGGTTCTCTGAACTACTCAAAATTTCTGCTACCGGTTCTCCAGAACTGGTCAGAACCTGCTGAATACCCACCTCTGCTTCTGAGCAAATATTCATTTGAAAGTGTACACAAATTGTACAGTAGTCCTCAACATGATCATAACTGAGGCCAAAATTTATGTTGCTAAGTGAGAAATTTGTTAAGTGAGTTTTGCCCCATTTATGGCACTTCTTGCCATGATTGTTAAGTGAATCACTGCAGTTCTTAAATTAGTAACCCGGTTGTTAAGTGAATCTGGCTTCCCCATTGACTTCGCTTGCCAGAAGGTCGCAAAAGGGGATCACGTGACTTTGGGATATTGCAACCGTCATAAATGTGAGTCAGTTGTCAAGCATCTGAATGTAAATCATGTGACCATGGGGATGCTGCAATGGGCGCAGGTGTGAAACATAGTCATAACTCATTTTTTTGCAGTGCTGTTAAAACTTTGAATGGTCACTAAATGAACTGTTATAGGTTGAGGACTACCTGTATAGTTAACCTGATTTCAACCACTACAAATAATCCTCAACTTATGACAAGTAGGATCAGAATTTCCATTGCTAAGCAAGGCAGTTGTTAAATAAGTCATGCCCACTTTTACAAACTTTTTGCCATGGTTAAGTGACTCACTGCAGCTGTTAAGTAAATCATGAAGTCACTCAGTGAATCTGGTTTCTATTTACTTGGCTTGTCCGAAGCCAGCTGGAAAAGTTGCAGATAGCAATCCCATGACCCTGGGATGCTACAGCGGTAAATCCATGCCTGTTACCAAGAGCTAGAATTTTGATCACATGATTGTGGGAACATATAAACGGTCATATGTGCGAGGACGGTTGTAAGTGACTTTTTCCAGTGCTATTATAACTTCGAATGATTGCTAAACCTAATGATTGTAAGTCAAGAACTGCCTGTGTTGTTAAGAATGGTGCTTGAAATGCCTGCAGAGGGAGAAAAGCTTTAACAGATTAATAGAGTTGGAAGCAATGGTGGGATTTACTACCAGTTCTGTGGGCATGGCTTGGTGGGCATGGCAGGGAAAGGATACTGTAAAATCTCCAGTCAAAGGTGGTCTTTTCCAGTTCTCCGAACTACTCAAAATTTCCACTACCGGTTCTCCAGAACTGGTTAGAACGGGCTGAAAACCATCTCTGGTTGGAAGGGACCTTGTAGGTCATCTAGTCCAACCCCCCCGTCCAAGCAGGAGACCCTACACCATGTCTCACAGGTGGCAGTCCAGTCTTTTCTTGAAAGTCTCAAGTGATGGCGCTCCCACAACTTTTGAGGGCAACTTCTGTTCCATAGGTTGATTGTCCTCACTGTCAGAAAGTTTCTCCTTATTTCCAGGTTGAATCTCTCCTTGTTCAGTTTCCATCCATTATTCTTTGTCTGGCCTACAGGCGCTTTAGAAAATAGCTTGACCCCCTCCTCCTCTCTGTGGCAGCCCCTCAAATATTGGAAGACTGCTATCCTGTCTCCCCTGGTCCTTCTCTTTACTAGACTAGCCAAGCCCAGTTCCTGCAATCGCTCGTTGTATGTTTTAGTCTCCAGTCCCCTAATCATCCTGGTTGCTCTTCTCTGAACTCTTTCTAGAGTCTCAACATCTTTTTTATAATGTGGTGACCAAAACTGGATGCAGTACTCTAGGTGTGGCCTTACTAAGGCTTTATAGAGTGGTATTAGTACCTCCCTTGATCTTGAAGCTCATGGCTTTCACTCCCACAAAACGATGTCTTGCCTTTTTTAAGCCAAGAGTTCATACTCGCGCACACGCACGCACTCTGCAATAGTCGCTGCTCAGACTGCAGTTTCCGTGCTGGAAAACTCGGCTTCAAAGAAGACTTCACACTCCCTCCCCGCCGGGAATCGCACCAGTCTAGTTGCAACATTACTTTAGCCTGAGATCCTTCCGCACACACACCGAAAAGTAGCGCCTTGGCCATTCTTCCCTAGGCCAAGAACAGAGCCGCGGAGGGAAGGAGGCGCTCCTAAGGGAGGGAGGGGGAGCCAGGAGGGAGAAGAAGAGGTCGCACGAAGGACTCCTCCGAGTCTAAACCTGACAGGGAAGGACGGACCGCAGCATCCAAAAGGGCAGCCAATAGTGCTCGGTGCCAAGTAGGCATGGCATTCCAGGCGCGAGCGCCCTTGCCAACGTCAATTTGGATGCCCGAATCCGCATACCTACGGCGGGACCCCCACGAACGGCAGCCCCGCTCCTTGGAAATCTCCATGAGCAGCGAAAGTGGCCCGCTGGGCATCTCCCCCACTAGACCAAGGAGGGGAGGAACCCACCGGTTGATGTTGCCCCCGTCCTTCTTCAACAACTCTCTCCCTCGTAAATGCATCCCGGCAAACCCCTTCACTGTCATCTGGGTGGGTGGGAGGTCAGGTGTATTCTTAAATAGGTCTAGGCACGCGCGATGGGTGGAGAAGAGTTGCGGGGTGGGGTGGGTGGGAGAAAGGCGCTAGAGGAGGATCACGCTCGCCTCGGGGAAGGCATAAGAGGGGAGCTTCGTGGGTCTCACACCGGCATGTTGGTAGAGAGCAGGCCCTCCTTCGGAACTAATCGCGGCCCTGGTCTTGAGAAGATGCTCACCTACTTGGAAAGGAAGTGGAGTTGACAGGTTGGACGCCGGACCGACCTGGCTGCTCCCCTCCCCCCCAGCCTGCTCCCTCTCGCGGAGTTCGCCAAAGAGCGGCCGCGCCCTGAGTCCGTTCCCGCTCTGGGAAGTTCTGCGCTGCCCGGCCAGCCTCCGCCCCGAGCGCTTTCCAGCTCCGAAGAATGATGCTCTCTCGCTGGTCCTCGACCGGTGGATCGTTTCCCCCCCCAAAAAAAGCGAAGGCGCGAAACCTCGCGGGAATCGTGACGGGTGGGTAACCGTAGGCCTCGATCCGAATCTGGCGAGGGACCAGGGGATTTGGCAAGGAGAAACTGTCCACCTGAAGTCCAGACGTTTTGGTTGGAGAGCCTGCTCATTGTCCGTTTTAACTCCTACATTTACAGTTTGCACTTCCACTAGCAGAAGTGAACTTATTTTATTTTTTTACTTATTTAAAACATTTATACAGCCATTCATCTTTCAACCAACTCTGGGCATATCCCAACGGTGCCTTTTACAGAGCAGAGCAAATGGGGTCTTTTTTTGGGTGTGTGTGTGTAAATCTCCTGAGGATGAAGGCAAACCAAATTATTCCTACTGAGTTATTAGTGGGGAGTGGTATGTGATGCTGGGGCAGTCATTCGTGTGCTGTATCTGGCACACAGACACCATTGACCATAGGTTAAAAAAAAAAACAATTGGGAAAACAAGTTGACTGTAGCTCTCAAAATGGATTTATAATAGTCAGGTTCACTCCACTGTCATTTTAAACTTCAAGCAAATATGTAATTATAGACTTGCACTTAATACCAAGCTTATAACAAGGATAATAACTAGTGTGAGGAAAGTCTGGGCTAAAAGAGATTCAGGATGAACCCTAAATCTGTTTCCATCTCTTTTGGAGCATAGGCAGTTAGCTTTGATAGAGGTGGCTGGTTTGCCTCATGTACTAAGGCAAAGCTAAATATGGTGAAGTATATTGTGTCATTCACACATCACTGATAAAGGCAGGGTTAAGAAATCGTGCTAAGGCATGGTTTGACCACTGTAGTTTATTGGCTAAGCCACAAGTGGCTGTATTGCACAATACAAGCCTTAGTGGACAAACATATTGGTTGAATTAACAAGATATACTATGCCAACCCAAGAACCGTGGCTTAGAATTCAGACTAAAATGGGAACAATCTATCTTGTGTCTATTGGTTTTAAAGGGGGTTATTTAAGCCTAAAGTACAAGCTAGCATACAAGAACTGTTGTGTAAGGCTTTTTCCTCAGGTCTCTGTGAAAACTCCCTGCCATTAACAGATAATCCTGTAACATTGAGTAATACCACAAAAACTGCCTATAAGCCAAGCAAGGATTTCTACTTTGGTGAAAAATATATCAACTTCCAGAAGAAGAGAATTTATGTAGCTCAGGACTGAACTGTGGAGCTTTTGGTGCTTATCAACACTAGTTAATGCAGAGTGTGCTCTCTCTCTCTTTTTTTTTTTACGATAATTTGCCCTGCCAGTGTTGGTGGGACTGTGGTTTTCTTGAAAATTTGTCTGGTGTTAATCCCTGCTTATCTTGCTGGTTGCTGGAGAGAGGGAGGGAGGAAGAGAGGGAGTGAATGAATAAATGAATGCATACATTCAAGAATGATTTGGACAGCCCAGCCTTGATATATATGATTGGTTATCATAGCATGCTGATGATTCCAGGCCCTCAACCAATAGATGACCTCCTTTCAGCAGTTTCATGTAGATTTTAAACACAAGGAAAATCCTGAGGCAACCCACAAATGATCCCCATCCTCCTCCATACACACACTGCACGAACTGGAACTGATCACAGAGAAAAGTGATGTACCCCCTCTAATACAATACCTCCCACTCCCAGTCCTTGTATTCAGTCTAGAAGGATACCATGATTGACAGTATCGGAATCACTAAGAAGATCAAAGAGCACAAGGATGGATACACTTCTCCAATCCAGCCCCATACATCAGCAAGTGTGACTAATGCTGCGTCCATACTGTTCCTTGGCTCAAAACCTCACTGAAATGGCTCGAGTTAATATCTTTGCTCCGGGATTATCTGGAGCTGTTGCCTGATCACTTCTCAACAACCTTCCCTTAAAAGGGAAAGTTGGAGACTGGTCAAAAATAGTCCAGGATCATTGGCTCCAGCTATGGCTTCTTAAAGAGGGGACATGCCACTACTCCCTCTTTCAAAGCCAGAAGGAAAACCTCTCTCAAGCAAGCTGGAACCATGACGTGGACCCAACCCTACAGATCAACTCCTTAACCCAGAGGAGCCTGAATGGCCAAGCTTACATTCCCAAGGACCTGCTCACTCCTTTAGGAATCCTGGTTCAAACCCATTCTTGTGTTTATACAAAACCATGCCCCTGGGGGCCCCCTCAAAGTTTTCTCAACTACAGTGGATGTGAATGAATTATTCACCAAATATTCCTCACAATGGCTCTGCAGATGTTCCTGTGGCTTGTCCCTCCCCAGCGAAGACTGAGTCATCTTAAACAGAACTAAACGGGTGGTTATTGGAACTGGCAATAAGGAAGGAAAACAACGCCATTTTGCCACTTTTCGTAATGCAATTCCGAATATGAGGCTTTAATTACGTTTGATTATTCTCCAACAGTGGCACTTCTTTTTCTGGAGCTGCTCAAAATACCCAAAATGGATTCAGGATTGACACATAGGAAAAGGCCACACAGGACTCTATCACTATTCAGTACAGGCTGCAGCTAAAGTCTCAGATGAACTGTGCAACTGGTTCTTTGGGAAAACTGGAGAAAACAACCTAATAGGCCCCTTCTCCCTATAAGGTAGGGTCACATCAGCAAGGCAAAGGGCAATCAGAGAGTCATTTGGCAAAGGACTCATATTAATGTCTTCCACTATTAAGTCACGTTGCAATTACCCTCAGACAAAAATGGCATCCCCTGTAAGGCAACCACTGTTTTGGGCCCTTCATGACTTGAACAGGCCTATAATTGCCTGCTGTTTTCCACAGCCCACCCTCAACCAGTTGACCAGAGTGACACAGATGACAGCAAATCTCTCCCCCCACCCCCAATTTCCAAGGCTTCCAGCTGATGCCAAACCTGGGATTCAAATAGGAAACATTCCTAACCAGGTCTTGGTAATACAAATGAGATTGGCCATTTCATGCATGATTGAATTGTGAATGGACAGATTTATTTAGTTTACTTTACTTTATTGTCATTGCACCTCCTTCAAACACCATCTTCAGTGCACATCATGACCATGAAAATAAACACAAACACACATCCTTCACCCTCCACACATTGAACTGAAAACCCCCAACACCACACTATACAGCAGAATTCAAAAGAGCTACTGCCCTGGGATAGAAGCTGTTTTTCAGCCTATTTGTCCTTGTTTTTATTATCCTGTACCGTCTGCCAGATGGTAATAGTTCAAAAAAAGGGTTCCCAGGATGAGATGAAACTTTTGAGGATGTTTTGGACTTTCTTAAGGTAGCGGGAGCTACAAAGCTCTTCCAAAGAGGAGAGAGAGCAACTAATGATCCTCTGGGCAATGACATTAACCCTCTGGAGTGCTGTCCTATCTGCCACTGTGCAATTGGCAAACCATACAGAGGTGCAGTAAGTTAAGATTCTCTCTATGGTGTAGCGGTAGAAGGTCACCAGCAGTTTTTCATTCAGTTGTTGTTTCCTGAGAAGTCTCAGGTAGTATAATCTCTGCTGGGCTCTTTTGACCAGGGCAGCAATGCGAGCATCCCAGGTCAGGTTCTCTTTTATGGTAACACCCAGAAACTTAAAACTGGCCAGTTGCTCCACTCGGTCTCCAGTAATAAGCAAGGGCTGGATGTCTGATCTGTTCCTTCTATAGTCCACTATAAGCTCCTTGGTCTTATTGGTGTTGAGGATCAAGTTATTGTCTCCACACCACGAAGGCAACCGGTCCACCTCATCTTGGTAGGCAGACTCATCCCCGCCCCCCCGAAGATCACAAAGTAACCTAACATTCACTTCAAGACCAACATCCAGAGTTATTGGATATCATAACATGTTGATGCTATGATATCCAATTAAGAAACCAATGTAATATAATTAGAATTCTTTTATTGGCCAAGTGTAATTGGACACACAAGGAATTTGACTTGGTGCAAATGCTCTCCGGTGTACATAAAAGAAAAGATACATTCGTCAAGAGTCAATCATCAGGTACAACACTTAATAATAGTCATAGGGTACAATAAGCATAAAAGTGATTAGTGAGGACCAAATGTCAATACTGTTCTTAAATAATGGCCCTGAGCCATCATACTCACATCTGTCACAATCTCAATTTTTTTTATTTTTTTTATTTGGTTTGTCAATTGCTTACAAGATAATAGGCATAAGTAAAAACATAGTTATGAATACATGGATACATATAAGAAAAATAAAAGAAATAGGACAGGGACAGTAGGCACGTTGGTGCGCTTATGCACGCCCCCTACAGACCTCTTAGGAAAGGGGTGAGGTCAATAGTAGACAGTCTAAGGTTAAAGTTTTTGAGGTTTGGGCAAGAAACCACAGAGTCAGGTAGAGTATTCCAGACATTAACCACTCTGTTGCTGAAGTCGTATTTCTTGCAATCAAGTTTGGTGCGGTTAACCTTGAGTTTGTATCTATTGTTCGCTCTAGTGTTGTTATGGTTGAAGCTGAAGTATTCATTGAAGGTAGGACATTGCAATGTATGATTTTATATACTATACTTAGATTGGATCGAAGGCGGCATAGTTCTAGGTTTTCTAGGTCTAGAGTTTCAAGTCTGGTGGCATAAAGTATTCTGCAATGAGTAGAGGAGTGGAGAACTCTTCTTGTGAAATATTTCTGGACTTTCTCAACTGTGTTAATATCAGATATGTAACGTGGGTTCCAGACTGATGAGCTGTATTTGAGTATTGGTCTAGCAAATGTTTTGTATGCTCTAGTTATTAGTGTAATATTACCACAGAAAAAGCTACGTAAGATTAGGTTAACAACTTTTAATGACTTTTAGGTTATGTAGTTACAGTGGGCTCTAGCACTTAGGTCATTTGAGATGAGTTTTCCAAAATCCTTGACAGAGTTTGGATCATCGACAAGGTCTTGACTATTCAGCTTCTATTTTATTTTCTGATTATTATTTTTTGCCAATATGTAAAACAGAGCATTTATTTGTTGAGATTTGAAGTTGCCATTTGTTTAACCATTCTGATACATAGTCGAGGTCTTTTTGAAGGGTAGCAGTATTGTCTGTGGTTTTGAATAGCTTTACATCATCAGCGAAGAGAACGCAATTGCTCTTAATATGATCACAGAAGTCATTTATGTAGAGTATGAAGAGAGTTGGTCCTAGAACACTGTCTTGGGGGACACCACTGTTGACAGGTACAGAATTTGATAGGATGCTCCCAATTTTGACTATTTGTTGTCTGTTTGACAGGAATGCTTCTATCCAGATATGCAGGTGTCCAGAGATACCATAAGATTTTAGTTTTAGGAGTAGTTTGTTGTGTACCACTGAATCAAAGGCTTTACAGAAGTCTATGTAGATTGCGTCTATTGCTTTGCCCTGTTGTGTAGTCCATATGTTTTTGCAGTGTAAGAGTTGCAGATTGCAGGATAGTTTTTTTCTGAAACCAAATTGTTTATTGGAGAGTAGGTTGTTTGTCTCTAAGTGGAGGATGATGGATTGGTTAATAATTGATTCCATGACTTTACAGGTGACGCAGCATAAGGAGATTGGTCTGTAATTTTCAACTAGGCTGGGGTCTCCCTTTTTGAAGATGGGGATGACCATGGCTTGTGACCATAGTTTTGGCAAGGAGCTGGCCCTGAAAGATTTTTCAAAGATTATGCTTAGAGGTTCGGCTATGGCAGTGGATAGCTTTTTTAAGAAGTAGGCACATATTCCATCTGGTCCAATAGATAGAGATAGTTTTAGATTGCGGTGCTTTTTCAACATTTTCTTCTGTAAAATCAATATGTATTAGATCATTGTAGTTGTCTGTGGTTCGACTAGGAAATACTGGGCATGATCCATTGCTGTTTACAAATACTGCGCCAAAGAATGTGTTAAAGAGGTTCCTGCTTGCTTTCTCTTGCCCTCCTAATTTCCCACCCACCTCTAGTTCCCCCCTCCCAGGCCAAAACACATTCCTAACAACTACTAGCACCACCTCTCACACTACACACCAACTCAGCCATAGTTAATCTAGGATCTCACAAGGGCATCACCACTCATGTACTCCACAACTTGTATGGATCTGTAGCAAATTCTACTATCCAATACGAAAAATAATGTCTGTAGCTAAGGGTTTGAGCTATTCTTGATACTCTTCGAGCTTGGTTGTTTTCCTGCAGTTGCTTTGTTACTACTGTGTTATATAGATGTTACGTTATCAGCGTAAAGGACAATTGAGTTTCCTGGTTGTTAATACATAATCCCTAGCCCCAATAGTCATAGGTAGATTGTAGTTTCTTCCTCAATGGTTCTGTTATTAGCTGTTTTCTTTCTTTCCTGTTTTTCTTGTGCGGTTTCCTGCTTATTTGGCATTGGCTGCTGGAAAGTGGGATAACAATAGTTTATATAAATTAATAATAATTTATGAAATATATAGGCTACTTGACTCCCAACAATTCTGGGTGATTTACAGTGGTTATAAATATGCAGAAATCATTTCAGAAATCACACACACTACACACAACCAAGACAACAATTTAAAAACAAAAAAACCTTGGTGAGGAAAAGAAAGGGGCGTCAGCCATCCTTGCAAATAGGTTGGGATGTGTTGTAGATTGTTTGCTTCCTTCTCAGCTTTTGCTTGTGTCTTTTAAATTGTATGTCAATGTATCTGCATGTATATCTGTGTGTTTATTAACAACTGATTTGTCAGAATGCCAAGCTTCTACCACGCATCCTGTGGAACCACAGTCCCCCCTTTCCTATCCAGGGATAAAGACCACATCACAAGTAATTATGAAGTTGCAGAGAACTCAGGGATCCAGGCCATCTCCAGGTCTAAGGGAAATGCCCAACCTTTACTTTGGGCAGCTGGTGAGGAGCACATGGAAAACTCAGGAGGTGTGCAGCTGGACCTCAATTGGAGCCAAGGCCTGCTAGCCACCAGCCATTTTATGTCCAGCCAGCAGGAAAGCTGCACTCCATCAAACTGCAGGGGTCTCTTCAGCCCAGCATTGGCTTCTGATATAATTCTCCATCACTGATCACATGATCACTACTGCCCAGGGTCACTACAGCTTCAAGATCTCCCAGGGCTCTACACGTCAGAAAGTGTGCTGGCAAGTGCTTTGATGGTCATTCCTGACCACATATATTGACCTAAGAGTTATCATAGCTGTCAATCACAGCAAACAATAAACAATTCAAAATAAACAACATCCTAACAGGCTTTGATCCTTCCATAATTAAAGCCCATTTTCCGATACCATTTTCTGCTGGTGCTGCTGGTAAATATTACAAGAATATGAACAATTTTTTTTCATACTGACTAGCAAAGATTCATAAGTATTGGCAAAAAAATAAATTATTATTAGAAGTATTCAAATGCCAAACACACATGTTCCAGATTTTGCAGCTATTAAACTGTGCATGCCCATGTCTCATTTCCTAGCTCCAAATTTCATGGGGTTTTTTTTCAGTGTGTTTTGCAAAATATGTTGGAACAGAATGGAATAAATACGTAAATAAATAATAAAGGATCCCAGTTTCTGTCTGTTGGCCTTTCAAATATTGGTGTTTTCAATCATTCTACCTCTCAGTTTTAGTTTTAGAGACAATATCCCTTGTGAATATATTTTTTGAAAATAAATCTTTTTACCAAAGAGATAAATGTGACTGTTTTAAATGCACACTCAGGAGATTGTATAATTTTTCTCTCACTTCAAAGGCATTAGAGTTATAGTAATTTTGTTGTTATTTTTAACAGGTTACATGACTCTAGTACAGGAGGCAAAATCAACTAAGAAATAGTAGTTCAATCTAGATATTTTCTAGCAAAAGGGAAATAGTTTTAAAAAGTTGGGAAAGATGATGATCAGACGTGTCTGATAACATGTCAAATGAATATTCCAGGATGCAAGAAATGTGCAATGAGGTTCCTTCTAATTATATGGAAGGCAAAATATCGGAAAATTAAACTTCTGAATTTGGCAGAAAGCAGGGAGATGTGGGGGGAGGGAGCAGGGAACATGAATACTTTTTGAGCATTTATTTATGAATGAAAATGGAAATACCACTGACCCTCTGCTATAGTCCATCATCATTACCACATCACCATCACCAACACCTAAAATCCTGATTTTGGGATACTAATCTGCACTCTCTTCCTCAAAAATCTCTCTGCCAGTAGAGTTTGGGCTGTATTCTGTACTTGGCTGGACAAGTTAAATCCCATGTAATGAGGCTTAACCCCCGCACTGAGCCTCAGAGAATCTGGGCAGGGGGCCAACCAGCAAGGCCCGTATCCCTGGGGAGCGGGGAGCAGGATTAGCACAAGCACCAGCCCCCTCGCCGTCCCTCCCCCACCCCCGGAGCAGTGGCAGCATCAGCAGCTGTTGCAGCCAAAATTGCTGGAAACCAACCCTCTCCTTAGGAGCTCTCCCTCGCTCCCTTTCTCTCACACACTCTGTGCCAATTTCAGTTCCCCGAGGCTTCGGTTATGCTGGCTCGGGTCTCTGGTCTGGAGCCAAGCGCCTCCAGTCAGCGCCAGAGGAAACACTCGGGTATCGGCAACGCCCTCTGTGCGTACAGGTAACACACGCCCACGTTGGCCACCTTTGCGGCGCTGCTTCAGCGCTGCCCGCCTACGTCTCTTTCCCACGTCCGCCTGGTCAGTCCGCGCCCTTCCCTTGTTTCTTGCCCGGCCTCTGCTGACCTCACTGTGAGAACAATCGGTTGGATGAAGCTCCGCCTGTTCCCGGGCGGCCAGTTTCTGAACACAACTCGAAGGCTGGGGAGGTGTCGAGGTGAAAAATGCGGCCGTTGCCACGAAGGCCACGTGTGCATATCCGCTCAGTATTTTGCCGGTGATCCTCCAGGCGCCCTCCAAGCGAGCAAAGTCTGAAGAGACTCTTCTAAGCCAACCAGCGCTGTCAGCTGGCCCCATCCCGAGCAGGGGAAGTCGGTCCCGCTGAATTTCACGGGCCAATTCGTCTGAATCCAGCCAAGAAGTGAGTCCGCTCCGTTCAGGCTGGAAAAGAGAGTGAAGCAGCCTTTCTCAGTCTGACGCTGCTGTCCAAAATATTGGACCAGCTCTCTTCATTTGTAGCCAAGTACAGTTCAAGAGCCAACATCTCTGAGAGACATCAAGAGGGTGATGTCTAGTGAATAGTACAGAATTGCAGCACCTTTCTGGTTCTGAAGAATAGCAATTTCATTGCAACAATCATAATCTGATTAACATTTACATTAAAATTGCATTTCTATTTTATGATTCCACTTCCCAGTTCTTGTATGAACAGTTGGAACAGGATTCAAATAAATCTACCCAAGACTTTTGGGTTGCTGTATGATTAAAGAACCAAGCCAACGTTTTCCAACTCCCAGAATTCCCAAGCCAGTAGGCAAATCATTATAATAAATCTATAGAGTTTTCACACAGGCTGAAGTTAACACCAGCTGTAAACATTAATTCATTTCCTTAACTCTCCCCTTTTTTAACCCTCTTTCTAAGCAAAGACTTTTATGTGTCATTTAATACATAGTGAGATAAAACTATGCTGACTATATGTCCAGGAACATTTTCAAATGAAATGTTTAGTCAAGATATTAAAATGAAAGCAGCTGAAATGCATTGTAATGTAGGCTATTTATTCATACACCATCCATCTTCTAATGGTTTTCTGTAAATAATGTACAATATCATTGATGTGCTATAATAACAGAACTGGAAAACAGAAAAGCTAAGATGGTGCTCTTAAAAGGCTTCAGAGAGTAAACTTTTTGAGTAAGAGAGGGCTTGTTTCATTGCTTGAGCAATACAATCCATTGTTTTATAAGTCTATAATATATAATAAAATCAAAATCATGAATTTGAGATGGGCAGTCATATAAATTGAACTGTGAAATTTAAATAAAGGTACCAAAGCTGGAAGGGTTGTCAAATGCACCCATAGGAACTAATGCTTTATGTTCAGGAAACACTGTGTAAGACTCTGAGTTCAGAAAAAGAAGTTGGATGGTCCCAAACAATTGTAGTTTCTTCAGTAAACTGTAGTTAAGCAGACATGACCTAGTGCACTTCTCAAGCCATGGGGGGGAGTGGGGGGAGGCTGATTCATAACAGATAAAAACATTCACAATAGCCCAAATTCTTGAGAGGATGGAAAAGTGCTTCATAAAAAAGCTGCCGAGAACTATGTCTCTCTTGCCCTCGCAGTTGTTTCCCAAAGCAGCTTCGAAAAGGGCGCCTCCGTTGAGGAGAGAGGTGGGCACGCCTGACGCTTTGGCACCCAACACCTGCAGGCTGAGCTGAGGCGCCTTGCAGGGCCGCGCGCGACGGTTTGTTTAGCACAGCTGGCAACACACACACACACACACACAGAGGCGGGAGCGCGCGCTGCTCCCTTTCTGGGCTCCCCAAACTCCGGCCCATCCGTCCCTCGGATCCGGGCTTCCAGGTTTCCCGCCCAACCATCACCAGGCGAGCCCGTGAGGTCAGCGACGGCGGCGCGTCGAATGAGCTGTCTGGGCTGAGCAAAAGGGGTGGCCGGTGGGCGGGTGGCTCGGGTAGGCGCAGTGTGGGGCCTCGCTGAAGGAAGGAAAGAGGGAGGGAGGAGGGAGATCGAGCGCCGCCACCGTCTTCCTCTCCTCCTCTTCCAAAAGAGGCGTTGAGGAGGAGATACCCGCGCGGCCCCCCCGGCTCCTTGTTCCTGTGGGGCAAGGGAAAGGGGGCGGCGACGCCTTCTCGGGAAGGCGACGCGGAGCCCTTCCTGGCGGCGTCCGCGACGTCTAGGGTGGCTGCTCAGCAACCGCCACCTCAGGGGATGGGGAGGGGCCGGGTGGGCCGTCAGTCAGCCGGGCCGTCAGTCACACGCAACACCCTCTGAGGCAGAGCCGACGCTACCTCTCCCCCTCCCCTCCCCCTCCTTCCAACTTCCTGGCTCGCGGCCGGGCCTGAGGGAGAGAAGGGAGAGCGGCCCCAGATCCTCCTCCTCCTCCTCCTCCTCCCCCCCGTGACACCACAGACGCACATGTATGCCACACGCGGGCGCGCGCGCTCTATCTCTCTCACACACACAGAGAACCATAATTCCTCCCCCGGGCGCGCCTGTCTGCCCGCCCGCCCTCCGTTCTCTCGCTCGCTCGCTCGCTCGCTCTTTCCTCAGCAGCAGCTGGAGGAGCTGTCAAAACTTCATCTCCGGCTGCCCTCCGCCCTCCCGGGCCGCCGCCTCCACTTCCCGGCAGGGCGGGGGAAGGGCGCCGGTCCAACATTACAAGGAAGCAGCGGACTCAGCCGGAGCGCAGCTCTCGAAGGCCGCGTCGCCCTCCCCGCGAGCGCGCCCCAGAGGAGAAGGCGTCGGCCGTGCGCGAGGGCCGTCGCGGGCCCTCGGCGCCCCCTCCCTTACCCTCCCCTCCCCTCCGTCCAAGCCTCTCCGAGGGGTCTAATTGCGTGTAACTGAGGCGGGCCCTCCTCTCCTCCTCCCCATGCAGCTACCTGCGCGCTGGTCCGCGGCGGCTGAGGCCAGCAATGCGAGCCGGAGGTAGAGGAGGCGCAGGAGGCGGTCGTGGTGGCCGAGGACCCGCAGGAGAAGGGGAGCCGCAGCAGCCGCCGCCGCCGCCGTGGCCGTTGGAGCAGGAGGAGCGTCGGGACCGCCCTCGTCCTCCCGCACTCTCGCCGTCCCCGCTCGCCACCCTCCATGCTTCTCCCCCGTCCGGCTGACTAGGATGTCAACCGAGCAGCAGAACCTGACGACGACGACGACGACGCTCCGCGAGCCGGGGGCTTCCCCCACGGCCGCGGCCGCCGCTACAGACAAAAGACCGAGGGGCCGGCCTCGTAAAGATGGCGCTTCCCCTTTCCAGAGAGTCAGGAAGAAGTAAGTTCCGTGCGGGCGTCGCTGCGGGCTAGAGGAAGCCCGGAGGAGCGCTGTCAGCCCCGCCGGGGCGTCCGCTCTCTGCTCGGCTACTCCGGCTTGCCGTGTCGCCAGGCCCCCGGCTCTTCTGCCGCTTCCTCACCTGTGTCATTTTGCCCTGCCCCGCTTCTCCCTCCTTTTGTTTTTGTCCTTTCCTTGCCCCAGTCACCGTGCCATATTGGGAATGGCCTGTCTCCTCATCTTTCCCTCCTCTCCCCTATCTACTTCCTTCCCCCTTTTCCCCCTTTGTCACCGTCTCCCCACCTTCATTTCCCTTTTGCTTTCAGCTTCCATTCCCCTTTCTCTCTCCCTCCTCTTTAACACTGATAAGAGCTTTCCTATCCTTCCCCCCCACCACCACTTTATTCTTCATTTGTCACCCTGCTATATTTTAATCTAGTTGTTTAATTACTTCTAGGTCCGTCCCCATTTTTAAAATTCCTAATCATCTCTTTTAAAAAATAATAAAATAAACTTATTTTGAAGTTATTCTCCCAGAAGTGGATTACTTTCCTTCCACCCTTTTTGTGGTGTACATTGCAAATCCACCAACCTTAGGCATGTAATTGTGTAATGGGAAGCTCCTCCCCAGGAGCTGTCAAAAGCCACAGCGAGGGGTATACACAACTAGCAGAGAAAGGCTGGTGGAAAGACTGGGTTCTTTTGGCTTTGTTTCTGATTCTGCCATATTTTTCTACTTGCATCCCAAGAGTTAATGTGCTGAAATCAAACTTGTGTCTCATTCTTGCAACACGAGTTGATGTAAGTGTGGGTCATCCTGTACTTTGTATTTGGCAGTGAATCAGGCAGTTTGGGTTTGCCAGGAAATAGAGAATACAAATATATTTTGTATAAAGGTTCAGGACTGTTTTAATATTGCTCTATATACAGTATTATGTTAATTTGGGCTCACATAATTTACGCATTAAGATGCCTTTGTGTTCATTTTTGAAGAGTGCAATTTGCCAGCACCCCCTACACAATCCCACAAGAGTAATGATTTTCTTTGGACAACTAGCAAACATTGGAAAATAACTATTTTAGATTTTATCCCAAACAAAAACCAGCGTGCTGTACTTGTTTTCAAAAGTTCAGAAATTGAAAAGCTACATAGGAAACCCTATAAACCATTTTTGTACCTCCCTACATAATATTGCTGTTTATATTGCTGTTTAATAATCTATCCAGTTCCTGTGATACTGAGTAAAGCAAGCTTTTATCCTCAAGCAAAATCTACACTTATGCAAAAAAAAACAACCTACACAGTGACGATATCTTTCTTCCCTGTTTCCAGTACATTACAAAATGTTTAGAAGACACTGTATCTTTGGTTAAGGGAGGCATTTAGTCTGTCAATTGATTTTCAAAGCACCAGAGTACCATTCAGTTTTTCCCTGTCTAGTGTTCTTCATAGTCATTGTGGCTACAAGTTCTGGAACCCATGGTTCCAGCAAAAATGGAGAACAGGCTGGATAATTTTTTCTATAGTTGGTATTTGACGAGTAAAGTTTACAATATCTCATCTGCTAGGTGGTAGGACCATGATGCAAGAGAGAAGTTATATCCTTCTATGACTGTGAAATTGCTTGCATGTATACAGTATGAATAAAAAACCCTATGGAAATTGCTGCATAAGGCAATTCTGTCAGCAGATCTGTATTTTTAAAGTAGTGCTTTAAATTTAAAGTGTATGAAATTTCATAATGCATTCGATTACATTACCATTATAATTGCATATTCATATTCATAGTTTTAATTTCTTATTAAGTATTTTACTAAAATGCTTTTCTTTTTGGATTAGTTTGTATATAAAGTTGTAACATGCATTTCTCTCTTTGCGCTGCTAATTAGTTGCATGTAGCATACTGATCTTTTTCCTTAAGAGCTAATATTTTTTAGAAAGTGACCACAGATTGTTTTAAGAATTCCTACAACAGCAAGAATTAAAAACAATTGTATTTTAGTGATAATTTAAATTTAGAACACATTCACAGAATTTATTACAAATTATTCCTAATTTGATAGTGTCATTTGGAATAACAAGTTATTTTCCCTCTGTTTCTACCAGGATTGCAAAATAGATCCAGATAAAGTATTTTTGCTAATACATCTTATGCATTTCTACCTACTGTTTGAACTATTGCTTACTTTCTCTGATTACTTACTACTTCTTTTCTTAATACAGCTGTTTTTATTTGGTTCAATATGTGAGTTATGCATTTTATTGAATGATACCCACGAGTGATCTTTTCATCATAAAATACCTCTTCCCATGGAGCAGAAAATGTTTCCTTTTGCAACAAACTTCGGGAATAAATCTGATAATAGGAACTGTAAAGGACATGGATCACAGAAATGTATTTAATTATTCCTTGTTTGGCTGACATTTACATTCCTAGACCAAAACAAGACTTGTTAAATCTTACCTGTTAAATGTTTTCAGTATTTGAAATATGATGGCATATATGTAAGGCATCATTACTTAAAAATAAGTCCTATTGTAATCACTACAATTACTCCCAAGTTTCCATAGTCAGTTTTGTAAAATACTTTAGTTTGGGGGTTGCCAATCTTTTGGACCTCAGGGACCACCAAACTCATAATTTTAAATCCCGTGGACCAGAGACCCTGGGAAAATCCCCAAAAAAGTCTGTAGGAAAAATTCCCCACCCCATTTTCCTACCGATCGATCATTCTTTATTTGGGATCTCGGGATACCGTCTCCAGCTCTGTTTTTTTTTTTGGGGAGGGGAGAAAGACTTTTGGCTTTATGCAAGAAAAGCAGCAGAGGTCTCTCTTTCTCCCCCCCAAACTCCACCAGAAACGAGTCTTTGTGAGACTTATCGCGCCAGCACAGCCTCTTGGAGCAGGAGGCCTTGCAGGGTCCCAAAGACTCATTTCTGGCAAAGTTTGGGGGGAGAAAGAAAGACTTTTGCTGCTTTCTTGCGTGCAGCCAAAAGCAGAAGAAGAAAGAAGCAGAAAGAAGCAGCCCAGTGGTCAGACGAGGCACGTGGGGGGAGTGGGGCAAGTCCCCCCCCTCCGCCCTTTCCCTACTCCCCTCACTACCTCATGTTGTTCGCAATGCAAGCGATGCAAGCCTTGTGTTCCTGCGGGCCATGTGGGCAGCGCAGCCTTGTGTTCCAGCGCAGGCTGGATTAATTGCTTTGGGGGTGCTTCGGGAGTGACATTTCTCTGTGGACTACCAAAATTTTCACGTGGACCACCAGTGGTCCCTGGCCCACTGGTTGGCGACCACTGCTTCAGTTGGTAGATGGATGAATGGATGTTATGCTACTATTTGCTGTTTAAAAATGTACTTCAAGAGGTTTACAGCATTTATCTAAAACCAAAAAGGAACAATTGGCTTTTAAAACGAATTTTATGCCTGTTGATCCCTGACAATAAAACTTTTTATCCGAATTGTATGGACACAAATCTGTCACATACATTGTGTGGTTTGATATTCGTCAGTTTTCAAGAAGATACCTGCAAGCCACTATATACCTTGTTATCTTTTTCAACTCAACTTGTACATTAATTAAAAGCTATTATAAAAGCTGTAGAAAATGGTTTGTCCCAGTATGCTAGTTCTAACTACGTAATGGCTTACAGATCAAACCAATGTCTTTGGTTGCATGG